>NC_056731.1:228320861-228620861 GCF_019279795.1 Protopterus annectens
TTGGTTCAAACCCTTAGGTTGAAGGGTGTCAAAATTAATTATTATTTTGATTTCCAATTGTAGTAACTTACATCTCCTTGTCTAAAAGAGGGCTTGGCCAGAACACAGAAAAATAAACTGGCATCCAAACCACCATGGGCCATGTGGAAATGATATGCCACTGGATTTTTCAACCTCTCATTTCTGATGTCCCCCAAATGTTCTAAAACACGATAATTGGCCATTTTCTTTGTTTGCCCTATATACCATTTTATGGGTGTGCACCCACAGCCTAGGACATAGACCACCCCACATGATCTACAACTAAAATTACTCATGGCTGTGTATTTCCTGGTATTAATCTTTGTCCCATTTAAATTCTTCACCCTACGACAAACTTTACATCTACCACGAGGAAAACAACCCCTCCACCCCTCTCCTTGCTGTGGTTTGGCCATGATTAGCAACTTTTTAAGGTTCAAAAACCTGCAATAAAAAATGTTACTTTCTTTGGAAATAAATCCCCCCAGAGTGGCATCACAGCATATTATAGGCTAAAATCTATCCACTAGTCTTTTAAGTGTGTCCAAGAAGGGGGAATACTTGGAAACAAAAACAAATAATCCATTATCCTTATCGTCTTCCTCTCTCCAACTGCATGTGGCCCTCCTGCAATAAGTATTGCCTGCTGTGTCAAACCCCCTTACCTTATTTTCAGCTCTATTTATACTGTCCACAGTATAACCTCTACGTAAAAGTTTGCATCTAACCTTTGTGAATTAGTTCCTCAAGGTGGATTTATCAAAAGTGTTGTTGAAAGTATGCTTGTATTCCCCATATAGTAATGAGGCCAAAACATGTGGGGGATGCATGCTACTAGCTAAAAAAAAAAATGTTGACAGCCATATCCTTAGTATAGGGCCTGAAATATATCTCACCTTTATCTGATTTGAAAAATTCCAAATCCAGATATTGGATGCTTTGAGCATCTATCTTATAGGTAAACTTCAATCCAAAGGTGTTACTATTTAAGCTGACCATAAAATTATGAAAATCTTCCATGTTAACCCTACAAATAAAAATCAAATAATCAATTAACCTTTTATAAACCACAACCTTCTGTGCATAAAACTCAGTATTATACATGAACATGTTCTCAAAATGGTTCATAAAGATGATGGCATAGGATGGGGCATATGAAGTCCCCATAGCTGGCCCCTCCCTCTGCAAAACATATTGATTGCTAAATTTGAAACAATTATGTGTTAATGAAAACTCCAATAGCTGCAACAAATAACTGGTACATTGGCCTTCTCCCAACATTTTTCCTAAATCATATAGCCACCAAATGTTTTTAATACTGGTGTACAAAGCTTTCACATCTACACTGGCCCAGTAAAAATCACTCACAATATGCATTCCTCCTATTAGATCACTAAGTTCTTTCCCATTTTTTATATGAGCCATAACTTCAGATAAATGGCCCTTGAAATGATAATAAAAAAAAAAAATACCTAGATTTTGTAGGTATGAACCTCTTCCTGACACAACTGGTCTTCCGGGAGGATTCTGTACGGATTTATGTATGGGCATCCATTAATTCCTGAATGCTATGCTCCAACATGCTAGTGGCCACATCTATTTTCCCCATACTCCTGAGGACAGGGCTATAAATGTGCAGGAGTTCTACCCTGTAGCACACTACCCTGAAATACTGGGTGCCATAGATTGCACATATATAGAAATTAAGGCACCACCCAGGTAACAGGGAAGACTCTACATAAATAGAAAGGGCTTTTACTCTATTAACTGCCAAGTTGTGTGTAATGCCAAAGGTATCATCTTGAATGTGTGTGCTGGTAACCTAGAGAGTTACCACAATTCACATATGTGGCACACCTCCCAACTGTATCAGATGTTCACTAGGGGAGCTATCCCACAGGGTCATTTACTGGGGGATACAGGTTATGCACTGGAACCGTGGCTGATGGTGCCAATCAGAAATCCACACACACCCTGAAAAACACCATAATGAAGCACATGATCAAACCAGAAATATCATAGAGCACATGTTTGGGCTGCTGAAGTCGTCGTTCTGGTGCCTAGATACATCTGGGGAAGCCCGGCAGTACAATCCATGTATATGTACTGAAATATTCACCGCATGTGCCATGCTGCACAACATCATCCTGAGAAAACAGCTTCATCAGGATCAATAAGGGAAAGAGACACACATGCCATGACCAATGGCAAAGTCACCACAGCCACATGGAAGCGAGGAGTCAGAGGAGGAACCAGCTGCTGTGGGTGTAGGCAGACAAAGGCGTGCTCAATATGCCCTCAGATTGGTTAAGAAGTAATGCATAGCACACTCATTCATCATTTAAGTGGCTAAAACCATCCTCCTATGTGCATACATATCGTAACATTGATGACAGGCAATGCTCACATCCTTTACCTACCCATATAATGGCTGTGTACTGCTAGCAGCAGATGGAGTCAACCCTGAAGTAAAATTGTTGCAACTGATGGATTTACAAGGTAAGTGTTGAACTTGGAGTGTAATGTTTAATAATAAGAATGAAGGGCATATTCTTGCATGTTGTTACTTGTAATGTAAGCAAGTACAATGTGGGTAATTTGTACAGGAATGACTTTAGCATGTGACAGCAAAGACTTATGTGACTATGTGTGCCCTGTGTCAAGTAGCAAGCAAAAATGCACACACTCATACCTCTCAGAAGTATTGATGGTCACCAAATGTCCTCATTTTAGTACCATACTTTTTTTACTAGAACATCATTAAAGAGAAAAGTTGGAAAGCAATGAGGCACATTTTAGTTTCAGACTTCACAGCCCTCACAAGATCATTAACAATACTGATGCAGAAATGTTAGATTCTATCAACTGTCTAACTTTCTAAGACCAAAATATGTCAAAAGTACAATTAGCAAAACAACAACATAAATGCAGATATACTAAGCACTAAGTCAGCTATGCACCCTTAACATCAGACACAAATGTTATGTATCCCTGAATCCCAAATATAGACAAGGATATGGCACAGTTATCATCACTTGCACAGGGCATTTTGTGTGTGTGTGTGTGTGTGTGTGTGTGTGTGTGTGTGTGTGTGTGTGTGTGTGTGTGTGTGTGTGTGTGTGTGTGTGTGTGTGTGTATGTGTATATATGTGTGTGGGGGGCAGGAAGCATAGGTTGACACAAATGTTTGGTGAGTGTGTGAAGCAGGCAGACATCTGGATAAAGTAATAAATGGTCAGTGAGACAAAATGAGCTTTAAGCTTTATGGCTGAACCATGTAACTGTTGTTTGTGTCTGTCTGTATGGGTCCACTAGGTGAAATTGGTGTGTGAATGTCTGTATGAACACAGCAAAGCTCTGTGCTAGCTCTACATCTTGGTATGTTGGACAGGTGTGAACCATGCATGGTAGAGGTGGCAGTTCATCGTTGTCATACTCGACCATGAGAACTGGCTCTGCTAGGAGTTGCACTGACAAATTCATGCCCATGGTCAGATGCACTGCTGCTACTGGAAGATGAATGATGTCTGCTGGATGAGGTCTCCTAACAAGGATGCCAAGGACCATGACCCCATGTCCTGACAAGGCTGGGTGTGGACACCTCAACCACTGATAGAGCAGTAGAAATAGTGCCACTATGGGAGCATGACTGGGCACAACCACATTGGCTAACAGCAGATGACATGGCTGACCTACACCCACGAGAATGCCATCCCCTCCCAGCTGACATTCCATCACAGACACCACCTGTTCTGATGTGTCATTCATCCGATCCATTGAATCAGTAACATGGTGGAGGCAGTCATGCATGTCAGCATGTGCCATATCTACAACCTTAAGCATTTCTCTGGAAGACCTACCTACTCCTACTTTTATTTCAACCACTCCCCATCCACTCAAGACAACCATTCAGTCAAAGCCTTCCCCTCTTTACCCCTCCTCCTTTCACCCACAGTAATTAAATACATCACTAATTAACTACATCACTCTCACTACCCCCTCTCACTCCACAGCTCTTCTTTCCAACTACAAATCCTCCCCATATTAAACTACCTTTTCCTAACCATGCTTGCCTTACTGTTCCTAACACTGTGAACCCCCATCTCCCTCCTACTACTCCTAACAACTTTATACCATGCCAGCTCCTATACCTCCAATCAGCTTCCACTCTCTACTCCTTACAATAATCCCACACAAAGCCATCTCCTCCCTTACACAAATAATCATTTCCTTTTTATCTCCTTCTCTCTGTTTTAGCTCAACCCTCTGCACCTTTTTAATCCTAAAATTATTTTCATTACTGCTAAGACACTTACTCTTAAACAAATACTAGACGATCCAAAATACCCTAAATTCAAACCAAAACACACTAAAAAAACTTCCTTCAATAACCTCATCTTAACTGGAGACACTCACCCCAACTCCAGACCTAACCCACCCACAAATAACAATTACCCTCCCCCTTCTTCTAACCTTTCATCCCCCTACAATTCTCTTAATTTTTCACACTCAATGCCCAATCTCAACAACAAAGCACATCAATTTCAAACATGGCTAAGTCATAACCAACCTGACATTGTAGACATTTCTGAAACTTGGCTCAAACCCCGTATCTCTTACTCTGAAATCCTACCCTCTGGATTTCACACTCTTAGATGTGACCACCCAAAGAAAAAAGGTTGAGGAGTTCAATTAATCTATTCCAATCTACTATCAAACCCCATTCCTAAATTCGCCAATGCAGAACTAACAGTCAGCCCATTAAAATGAATAATCACAAAAGCCTCTGTATCATTGCCCTTTATATCCCACTCAGAAAAAGGTTCATAGGTTCATAGGTTTATACTAGGCTATCTGTCCTAAGGCATTTATAAGCCTAGCCCAAAGTTTTGTGGCTTACGCCACCCCTTATATGAAAAAATACTGTGCTCATTAGTTTGTTGTGCCTCTGTCCAGCAGTGACACAGAGATGATTCCCGGGGTAAACCTATGATCTCCCATCCACAGGTCAAGATTTCTCTTGAACAGAGCCAGCGAGGTGCTCTGCCTCACATGGACCGGGATTTTATTCCACAGCATAGGGAGTCTCTGAGTGATAAATCTATCCCTCCAGCACGTCCTATTTATATCTGTGCTAAGGTTTAAGTCGCTTGCTCTAGTGGTTTTGGTGGATTTGGATTTTTTGAGGTGGAGCATGTCCATTAATTCTGGGTTGGACATGGCCTTGTATGTCAGGCACATGTCACCTCTGAGCAGATGGTAAGCGACTGAATAGAGCTGGAGTTTCTTCAATCTGGCAGCATATGACAGATTTTGGAGTCCCTTTATCCATTTGGTGAGGAACTTTTGGGGTCTCTCCAATTGCTGCAGATGTCGGGTGAGATACATCCCGAATGGGGCATTGTACTCGATCATTGGTCTGATAAGTGAAGAGTACAGGGGAACAATGACCTCACTAGATCTGGATGTGAATCCCTTCATGATCAGGTGGGCAATGTAGAAGGTCTTTCTAACCACTTTAGCCACGTGAGTGTCAAAAGAAAGGCCACTGTCAACCTGGGTCCCCAGGTCCCTGATAACCTCTTCTGTGCTTAGTGGATTGCCGCCTATATGGTAGCTTGGGGTTTCCTTGTTTTTCCCGAAGGGTATGACTATACATTTTTTGGCGTTTAACTTCAGGCCATGGCTCTGGTACCAGCTATCTGTTTCCGTGAGTCCCTTCTGAAGGATATCCGTGTCCGATGCACTTTCCACTATGGCACCCAGTTTGCAGTCGTCTGCAAATTTTGTCAGCCAAAGTCCTCCCATGTTGGCCTGTACTTCTGAGAAGTAGATGCCGAACAATAGGGGGCCAAGGACCGAGCCCTGTGGGACACCACTTGTGACCGGCTTGGAGTCTGACATAGTGCCAGCAACTCTAACCCTGTGGGTTCTGTCCTTAAGCCAGTTTGCAACCCATCTTGTGACATATGGGTTTACATTTAAGATGGTAAGTTTTTCTACAATACCCGAGTGGGGTATTGTGTCGAAAGCCTTTGCAAGGTCAAGGTAGGCTGTATGGACTGCCTTTCCCTCATCAGTGGCCTTGGTGACTGTTTCGAAGAAGTTGACCAAGTTCAAAAGGCATGATCTGCCCTTGATGAAGCCAAACTGGGTCGGGTCCAATGTCTGCAAGTCCCCTATATCTTTGTTTATGAGCTCCATTATGATCCTCTCCATAGCTTTGCAGACTAGACTTGTTAAGCTTATGGGGCGGTAATTACCAGGGTCCGTAGAGGCACCGCCTTTGTGGAGTGGGACCACAGTTGCCGTACGCCACTCCTTGGGCACGTATCCTGTGGTAAGGCTGAGATTAAACAGCTGCCTTATGTGCGGGTTTAATTCCTCATTTAGCTCGTGTAGCACACAGCTGGGGACACCATCCGGTCCCATTGATGCTGTGTTTTTAGCTTTAGAGAGAGCAGCTTTCACCTGCGCATTTGAGATGTCTGGGAGGCTACACTCCGCTGGGATAGGTATCTCTCCTTTAGGGGGGGGAGAGGGGGATGAAGTTTGCACTGAACCTGTCTGCCAGTATGTTGGCAATGTCTGTAGGTTCAGTGATTTTGTATCATTTTGGACTAATTCTGAGCATATCTGGGAGTTTCCACCCAGGTTCCTAACATAGCTGAAAAAGGCCTTATGATTGTCCTTTGAATCCATGGCAATTTTTCTCTCAAAATTGGCCTTAGTTCATTTTATGAGTGCTCGTATTTTTTTACTAATAATGATCAGAGGTGACTTCCCTTTTATGGATTTTGTTCTATCATGTAATAGCTTTCTCCTCTTATTGTAAAGTTTGTTAATGGCTGGGGTCCACCAGACTGGACGTTTGCCCTTTGTGGAAAGAGTCTTGGTTTTATTTGGGATTGCCTGATCCATGCAGTCCTGGAGGTGTTCATAGAAGGCATTTGTAAGGGCTTTCACAGCTTGGGTTGTGGTTTCCACTGGCTCAGGGGCCTTGAAGGATACCACACCAGTCTTGAGTAGTGTGAAGTTTGCTTTAGAGAAGTTCTTCACTGTGGTCTTTTTTGTTTGGGGTGGGGGTGGGATGTGGATTTCCAGTGAGATTAGTTTATGATCAGATCTCACCAATGAGGGATATACTTCCGGTGTGGAGCATTTTGTCCCCATGTTTGTGATAATGAGATCTAGTATATTTTCTCCTCTCGTGGGAACAGTGACTAGCTGTTCCATGGCATTTGAGTTTATGAACTCCAGGAACCGTTGGGCTAGAAAGTTAGGGCTTCAGTAATGTTCCCAGTCTATATTCGGGTAGTTGAAGTCACCCAATATGATGGTGTTTGGAGATACATTTATACCCTCCAGTGTCTTCAGGAAGGCTGTGTGGGGTTCCAGAGTTTGAGAGGGTGGCCTCTAGCATGCTACAATTTGTAGAGCAGTTTTGCCTATGGTTAGTTGCACCTGGATGGTTTCCGAAGCTTCGTGCGTTGCCACCAACCTGGAGGTGTGGGTATCCTTTATGAATATGGATACACCCCCTCCTTTTGTGGTGTGGTCTGGGTTTTGGGGCCGGAACGCATGATATGAGGTAAAACCTAATAGTGCCGGGGTGCTCTCAGGAGCCTTGAACCAGGTTTCAGTTACAGCACAGACATCGATGTTCTCCATACTGAGAAGGGCCTTGAGTGCATGCATTTGGAGATTTAGACTTCTGGCATTGAGCAGCATTACCCTCAGTTTCTTCCCATTTTTGTTTTCTAGGGTGGTAGGTTTAGAATTTGAGCCTTGCCTAAAAAAGGCACTATGGGGGTGGCAAGAGCCTTAGCCAATATCCGGAATCCCAGGGGTGACAGGTGCAAGCTGTCCCTTGCAAAGCAGTGTGGCTTGTCAAGCATGTCATCCCAGGCAGACAGACACTGGATCCCCTTTGAATGACACCAGACATTAAGCCAATTGTTAAAGCTGATCATCTTGTCTCTATATTGTGGCATCATTCTTGGTGAAGGAAGGATACTGCTCAGGGTCAGGGTCATACCTGCCTGGGCTACATAATCAGAGAGCTCCTCTATGTCTCTTTTCATGTAGTCCAGGGAGGTATGTCTCAGGTCGTTCACACCAGCATGGACAATGACTGTGTCATATTTGTACTTGCCGTGGAGTGACCCGAGTGCTTGTGTTATGTGGCGGATTCTAGCGCCCGATAGGCAGCTTACTGTGACCCTCTCCTTGTACAGCCTGGTGAGTGGGACATCAGTGTGTCTGACTATGGAGTCACCTATGACAAGTATGTTTGGTGTTGTATTTGGCCTTAAGGGCTGTGACTGCTTTGCACACTGATTTTGTGGTTTATGTGTTGCTTGTGGGGTGTCTTGAGGTAGTAGTTGTTTGGGTGTCTGCTTTGGAGGCCTCTGCTGTTTAGGTAAATTTTTACTCAGAGCCTCAGAGTATGTCTTTGTGTGTTTATGTGTTTGATTCAGTGGTGTGGTAGCATTATGTGAGGCTGGTTTTGTGGTGTGTGTAGTTTCCTTCTCCTCCTGTCTGGTCTTGCCAGTCCTGAGTTGAGAGAGCTCAGCCTCCAGTTTGGCTAAATAGCTATAGCTGCATCTCTCGCAAGTATTTGTGTTATGTGGGAGGAAGAGAGGGTTGTCTGTGTACATGAGGCAATTGTAACATTGCCTCAATATTCCCAGATTCACCAACTGGGCAGGAGAGGACGCCAGCATCTGGCCCTTCGACATGCTAGAAAAATTAAGAAGTTAGGTATGAGACTGAATAAGAGAGGACTTAGTAAGGAAGTGGGTACTCCTGGGGGGGTTTCGCAAGTGAGGGACTTTGTATAATATAGAAGTGACAAGTGCTGAGCTTTTTTTTTTGAGAAAAAAAAAACTTTTAGGAACAAGTGCTGTCTCAACCCTTGACGACATACTCTAATGGGCCTCAGCTGAAATTAAACTTGAAACTTACATACTAGGTGATATTAACATCGACTGGGATAAAAAACAACTGTCCCATACCCTCCCTGTCCATTAATCTATTTAACTTTACTCAAGTAACACATTCCATCACCAGACCCAATAAACAAATCCCCCCAGGATCCACTATTGACTGGATCTTAGTCACCTATCCAAATAAAATTGCCAACTCTGGCACCATCCCTGACTCTATTAGTAACCACCACCCAGCTTTCATTTATCATGCAACTACCTCCCATCCACACTATCAATATATTCAGACCCACAACCTTAGTAAATTTGACTGTAAAACCTTCTCTAACTATCTCAAACAAATGAATTGGAACATTCTAAAAACCCTCCCACTTGATAAAGCCATAGACCACTTTAATTCTACTTTCCTAGATGCTCTATATTCCCTAGCTCCACCAAAGAAAAAAAGAATAAAAACTATAATTGCCACTTGGCTAACCAAAGAAACAAAGCAAATTATGCATCAAAGAGACAAATCCTGGAAGCTTTACCAAAACAATAAACTTCCTGAAACCCTTCTCCAATATACACAGCTGCATAACTTTGCAAAAATAAATCTTCAAAGACAAAAAAAATCTTACTACACTAAGTGCCAGTCCAACCATCCCCAAACTTCCTAGGATTTTTTGGAACTCCATAAGCTCGGTCCTCAACCCAGGATCCAAAAATAACCCCTGTCAGGACCCAAGTAAATCTGACCTTGAATTAGCTCACTATTCAACTCTTTCTTTATAGAGTCAATATCTGACCTAACAAAAACTTTTCCCAACAACGACCCATCTCTCCTACATTCCACCTCATCTGTGTCCCCAGATAATTTCCCCCATTGTTTGAGCTTAAACCTGTCTCCACTAACTTCATAAAAAGACTTCTATCAAAACTTAAACCCTGCTCTAATGCACCTGAAAACATCCCCTCTTTCTTTCTCATGTCTGCTGCCGATGGTATAGCTCTCCCAATTAGTATCCTAATTAATTGATCTATAAAGGAATTCTATGTCCCTAACCTCTGGTGTTCCACCTTTATTCTTTCTCTCCACAAGGGAGGCAAAAACACTAAAATCTCAAACTTCCACCCTATATCTCTTCTCTCTCAAATCTCCAAAATCCTAGAAAAATGCATCCACCTCCAACTTATGCCTTTTCTGACTAAAAAACAACTTTTTACCCCTACCCAACATGACTTCTGACCAGGACATAGCACCATAACAGCTTTACGCTCATTCTTAGAAACTATCAATCAAGCCCGAGATTCTGGGAACTTAGTATCCACAGTGCTCTTAGATCTCTCTAAAGCATTCAATACTGTTTCCCATATGCACCTTCTAAGCCACGTCTCAAACCTAAATCTCTCCAAAAACACTCTTTTCTGGTTCTCAAGCTATCAATCAGATAGATCTCAGGCTGTGAAATGGAAAAAGGCACCTCACCTTTCTTACCCACCCCTACCAGTGTACCACAAGGATCCATCCTCGGACCAATGCTGTTTAATATCTTTATCAATAACTTTCACTCTGCTATTCCTAATGCCAAAATTATCCAATATGTAGATGACTTTACACTTGTCTGCTCTGCCTCTAACCTCCCTGAACTCCTATTTAAAACTCAGACTGCCTTCTCAACTACTGAGATCTGGATACGCCAAAATCACCATTCTCTCAATGCTAACTAATCTAAAATACTACTATTCATACCCTCAAAATCTTTCTCTTTTGATAAAAAATCCTTCCAAGTCCTTAGCCAAAGCAACTCTCTGATCAAAGTTGTTCCCTATGCCAAACTACTTAGTGTAACTATAGACGAGCACCTCAAGTTCAGCATCCGTATTCAGCAAAATATAAAGAGAACCCACCAAACACTAGATATGCTATACAGGAACAACCACTTCCTCTCTAATTTTGCTAGGCATACTCTGGACTGCTCTTACCTCCTTCCCTCTCTTCTGTATGGTGCTCAGCTACTAACTAACCTATCCTCTTCCATCACTTCCAAACTTGAAAGCTGTTATAACAAAATTTCTAAATTTGCCACCAAAACCAAACATTCCACTCATCACTGTGTTACCCTCCAATCCCTCAACTGTTTAAAATTCACAAATTACCTGGACTTCCTCCAGCTCACTACAGCACATAGACTAATATTTAATCCAACCAAATGCCCCGCTCTAACATCCTTCCCCCATATACCCCAAATATAACTCTCAGATCTGAACACCAAAACTTAATTACTGCCCACAAACCTAAACATCCTGCTGGACACCTTTTCCTCTCTTCCTTAGGTAAGAAATGTAACTTTCTCCCTTCCACACTAAGGACAATGTCAAACACAAACGACTTCAAAACTCAGCTTTACACCTAATTCTTCTCCAAATGGAAATGTAACTGCATTCTCCCTACCTAGAACTCTTTAACAAAAGCCCCTGGGAGGGTATCCTCTTGAGTTCCTAAGCATCTTATAGCTGGCTATAACCTTCTATAGCTAATTCCCATACAATCTCTCACATTCTGTAAATATTGTAAAAACCTTTTGACTTTTGACTTTAACTGTGTGAATTTGTTAAAATGTATCTGCACAATATTTTTCCACTATAGACAATATTGCTCACACTTTGTATTATTTGATATGTATTTGTACTTGCACTTTTATTTTTATTGGACTGCTATCTTTACTGTAATCTGTTTCAAGGAGCTTTTCTCTCCGGACCTCCACTGAAAACAGGCTTTCTGGGCCAGTGGACTTCCCACAGTAATCAACTGGAAATAAATAAATAAGACCTACTGGAATGTGCCTACACCTCCATGATGGCCCTAAACATAAGTCGATTGGCACGGGAAAAAACACCTGGATCAGGTGGAGGATGGACAACAGGCCTCCTCAGAACAACCCAAACAACCCTGCTGTGTGGCACCTCTCCTATACTTTGGCTATGGTCAGAATCAGCAGGCAGTGATGCCACAGTAACCACACTTATCTGATTGAGTGTCTCACTCTCCACCTGTTGGTGTAGGCCTACTGGCTGTGTCCCATGGAATTACAGGGGATGGCTGAATGCCAACCTCAGTGTCAGATTCAATCTCTGCACCCCCAACTGTGCCTCTGTTTGGCCACCATCATCACCAGAGTCTGCCAATACTGTGACATCAGGTGGTAAGAGTTCTCCACTTCCACTGTCAGGATCATCTGTGATAATACGCAACAATCACAGGATACAAATTAATAGCTACACTATTATAGTGAAATGTATGCTAACAAGCTAACAGTGGAGCTACTGCTACAGACAGTACAGCAATACACACAACAGTCCTGACACACATCACACATATAGATAAAATAATATATTTCTTTGAACTGATCATCACTACTGACAAAAAAGATATGTGGTTTACCATGTGCAGTTGATACTATGCTTCCCATGGATGATGGTTCTAGAAAATGTTAAGCAAAAGTTAAGGATAAAAGCATCACAATTAACGGTAACACAGGGGTATAAAACTTTTTACCTTTTATATGTCATTAATGATACTCTTAACAAAACATGGGTGACAAGTCCAACCTAAGCCCATGAGTAATCAATCAGAATCTATTGTTAACTGTAACAATCTCAAACTCACCCCCAAAGAAATGTATTGCTAAACTGAACTTACATATTACTGTCAATATTTTACTATACAAGAGAATTTAACAATTGAGATACATAAGCCTACATGGAAGCTCCTCCTGGGGCATACTTGTTGTCCAAAGTAGCAACAATGTTAAGGACAAGCTGTTCTGTACTTTCCTGGGAGCTGTCTGGATCCCTGACCATGGCAAGGAACTCTTCATTTGCTGTTATTGATGGCACTGTAGCAGACCCCCCCAGTACCCACAGATCACAGGCCACTGCAGCTGCTTTCCTTCGTGAAGATGAAATCATGTCAGTGGCCCTGTGGTGCACGTGATCATATGTCCTGCTGTGGCTGCCTACCTTATTCACATCAGCAACTATTTTCTGCCAAATCTGCATTCTGCCTGACATATCTCCACATACCCTGTCAAGCAGATTGTTTAAAGGCTTCCACAATGACTCCATTCTCAAGGTCACTGAAAGGGCGGTTTCGAGGATTGAGATGTCTGGGTGCCATACTCCTAGGTGATGTAAAACACAATAGAAGGATGATACACATAAGTATCACATAGCTAAAAGTCCTGTTTCCAGATAACACATAAAAGGTATCATTTCACTATTACCCACTGGAGAAAAATAAAACTGTCAAGATATTGAACTATAAAAAATAAATTGTGTGGTTGTAACATATTACCTTCACACACAAAGCAAGGTTAGATGCAAAACAAGGAGAGCAACATTAGCAATATCTTTGTTTGTGCCAAAACAGAAATGCAACTTTGATCCCCCCACCCCCAAAAGAACAGGGAAATGACACATTTTGCTATCAAAGCATCACTGAAATGTTAAAAGTGATATTAAATAAACTGTCCCTAAAACATTTGTACACATTGACCACAGAACATTCCATTTTTTGCAATTGCCAGTCATGTCTACCTGTGGACAGCACTCCCCTAGAGATGTGCATGGGTCATTCTAGAAGGCTAACACCCATGTGAATAACAATATAGGACATTTATATTTCATGGAAATAAAAACAGAAGAGTGTAGAAAGAAAAGCAGTTGTACATTTTCACTTGTGATGACAGTTAATAAGGCTGTGCATCTGACAAAGTAAAATGCCAAGCATGCCTATGTCATCAGTGCACTTATAAAAAATGCGTACAGATAAAAGTAGCATTTACTAATGTGTATGTATATATATATATATATATATATATATATATATATATATATTTATAGATACACTAGACAATCTCGATGTACTGAAATGTCGAAATTCAGTACGTCGAGACCGAATAGTGGAAAGTGCAGTTAACTGAAACTACACTATGCCAAATCTGCAAATGTCGAATCCACCACTATCGTGGTGTTGCATTCGTGATGTGTGGTGTGGTTTGTGGATTTATCTGGGGTTTCAGGTAAGTGTTGTGTGTTTGAGGATAATGGATAAGGATTATAGTGTGCGTGAGTGTGTGCGGTGGTGTTTGTTGTGTGTTTGTGTGTTTAGTGTGACCTCGGAGTTAGAATATATAAGTAGGGGGTGTGGGGGGCTTGCCCCCCTGCTTATAGGTCGGTTAAGTGTGTTTGTGTGTGTTGTTATGTTTGTTTAGTTAGGTAGGTGTATGTGTGTGAGTGATTATGTCTTGGTTTGTGTGAGTGTGTGAATGGTCGTGATTGTAGTATTCGTGATTGTGGGTTTTCGTGTAAGTGGTTTTTGATTATTCAGTCTCGAAATACTGAAATTCGACATTTTAGTATTTCAAGATTGTATAGTGAATCCATATATATATATATATATATCCATACTTTATCAAGATCAGTAGTCGTCTGTGCAGATAAATCTTCTTCTGAGTCATCCACATAAACAAGTCTCTTCACCTTCAGGTTCCCTAGTTACATGGTTCCCTTTTTATAGTGTAGCTTCAGGGCTGTAAGCATGGTTAAGATGCAAATGAGGTGTGAACTCATTAGAATTGCTAAATCCCAAAATTTGGCTCCATGAATCTGAGGTAAACATAGTGCAGGCACTCCCCAAGTGTTTGTTGCTAATGGATTGCAACTGTGAATGATTATTGGTAGAGAGAAGAAAAACACAATAGCAGTTCAGACTGCTCTACTTCCAGTAGGCTTATCTGTCAGGTTAGACTTAAACTGTAGAAGTAATTGTATCAACATTTTAAATGTAAGTAAGCAGCACACATTTCACAATTTCTGTTCAGCAACATCCAACATCCCCTTCATGCCTTGGCAACTGCATATTATTGCCATTTAGCATCCTCACACAGTTTAAGGACAATGATATAGAATGCCTTACAGACTGCATATCTCAGATTACTGCTCAGAAAGGACAGGAATGAACAACAAACATACAGAGATAAGGCAGAGCTGCATTTTTGCAAGCCATAGTTATAAATGGTTGTGTGATCACTCAGTGCACTACATCTGAAATTAATACACGCACAAGTAACTGTCATATGGCTTGTTAGTACTGTGGATAATGTTGCTGTTAGTTTTATGCAGAATTATTTCAGTTCTCTGACACAGAGCTGTTTGTTTGGCAAAGAGGGATAAGACACCCTTTCTGTGTTCTGAAAGTTTATGGGAGTGAGAGTTCAAATCCACACCTGTGCAAAATTATTTAATGTATACCAACAATCATTTTGTATAGTTTATTTCATAAATTGTTTTTTTTTCATTTCAACTACTTTTCCCTTTTTTAAATTTGCAGTGTTTGGGCAATGCACCACTTAGTGCAAACAATGTAAATAAAAAACAATGAATGTCAGGTTTAGCTTTGCTTATCTTGTTTGTGCAGAGCTTAGCAGTGTGTAGACCTGGACTAGTGGCCCACTCAGGAAGCATGCAGAACAGATGCAAACAGGGCTTCTGTATAAATGAAAAAGCAGAAAAGGATACATTGTTGCAATGTTTTCTTTCCATTGGTCAATGCCAGTAAGTGACATTGTGCATCCATTAGCAAGGTTCCCTAACAACTGTAGCCATTGAACACCTGCAACCAAGACACAGATAGTCAATATTTGAAAAATGATGCATTCAATTAATTCTGCTGAGCATTGCGCAGCGATTAACATATACAACTTAAGAATGACTAGGAAATTATGGAACTATCATGCAACTACTGCTGTGGCAGCCGATGTAAGTGTAGAGCTGTAATACCAGTGGTCCTGGACCCTAATACAGGGACTGCAATATATTTTTAATGTCATGACAGTCCAGTTAATAACAATGAACAGAAAATTATACAGGTGTTATTTCAATATTCTTATGGCAATAGGTGTAAGTCTAAGGCTGCCATACACATGGCCCTGGAATTTAATACAGGACACCCTAGATATTTTTAATATTGCCCCATTTCCCCTTATTTTCAATATCACTTATAACACTTTAGATAGTGGAGCTTATATGAATTATATGTATGATGGATAAGCACCCTTATTGTGTTTCAAGATGTATGACTGAGGATATGCCGTCTATTATATTTCTGTAAGTATAATTCTGCTATCTGGACTTGGATGGCCTTCACACTTAAATAAGACACGTACACAACTGAATCTATATGCAAGAACCTTGTCAAGTCACATACATACTGGGTTAACACCTCTACTGTCAGCTGTATTTATGAATGATTCATGACTACATCTGAGCAGCACTTCTTATGTGACAAAGATGGAAAATCACAATTGTGGAAGAAAATGTTTTATCCCTTATGCATAGGCTTGAATCCCACACTTTAAAAATAAATTTTATCAGTGTATAAAGCCAAAACAAAAATGTAGCCAGTCATGAAATTTAAGGCCCCAGTACATGTCTGCAAAGTTAACTCACCTAACAATTACCTTTCAATTTAAAACATTTATTTTTAACCTACAGCAGCAAACACCTCTCAAACTACTGTCAAGTGTCAGATCAACCTTCCAATTTCAAAAACTGCTTTCCTCCTTGCTTAGAACTATTGCTCCCCACTTAACATCATGCAGATGCAGTTGTCATTATTTCTCTGGTTTGTGCACTACCAGTAAATGTGATAACAGGAATTAGTGGAAAATTATTAGTTGCCATTGCTTTACATTTGGTATTAGACATGTCTAACATTAGAGAGGAAGGTGCCTAGTTTAAGGTGCAGAGGTGGGGTGTTCAGAAGTCCAGTATATTTATTGCACTCCTGGTAAACTGCCACAGCCAAAGACTTCTGCAGGGAAACTATTCTGTCTCCCCCAGTACAAGTCTGAGGCTTAGAGTAGTTTGACTAAAGCTGTATCCAGCAAGACTGCCATTCCATGCACTGGAGAACAGTGTAGACACCACTTCAATGATCTACAAAGGCACAAGAGGGATGCCCTCAACTAGTGGTTGACTGAATTTCAAACTGGTGACATCCCACACTTGTGTAAGTATGGTCATAAAGAGAACATTTAATATAACTAAAGCTAAATATAGTCAAGACTAGAATGCATAATGCTCTTATGTTCTTTTCTTTGCTTTTCAAAGCTAATGCTGACATTGGTAAGCCAGTTTTCTATTGTGTTAAAGGTAGTCTGGGTAGCTAACTGTAACTCTGTAGGGGATGCTGCTGAGCAAATCAGTGTAGAGTCATCTGCATATTGGATACAGCTGACTTTAGGTATGACAGTGTTCAAATCATTGATGAAGATGGAGAATAACAGTGGGCCTAATATAGAACCTTGTGGTACTCCCAGGGTGTTAGATAGCAAGGTAGAGAGTTTGGTCTGCCAAAGTACAACCTGTTGTTTACCACTTAGGTAGGAATTAAACCATTGAAGGGTTTTGGGATCTAGGCTAAGTGATTACAGGGTATGGATTAATAGATGGTGATCCACCATATCAAAAGCTTTGGACAGATCCAAAAATAGAGCTGAAGAATTATGGTTATTATTACGATTGAGGTTTATGGTATTGGAAAGACTAGTAGAGCTGAGGTAATGCTATGGTGAGGTCTAAAGCCATGCTGAGTATCTGCCATGATGTGGTTATTTATTAGGTGGTGCATGAACTGTTTTTGAATACATTTTTCCATTATCTTTGCTAGAGGAGAGAGTATAGCTATAAACCTGTAATTGGAGAGTTCAGTAGAACTACCTCCTATATGAAGAGGGATTGTAGGATATCTTCCAGATATCAGGAATTTTTGCTTCTACTATGGTGCGATTGATAAGTAATGACACTGGGTAGGCAATGGCATCAGCTGATTTTTGTAGGTATTCAGCCGGAAGTTGGTCAGCCGAGAGTGTGGTGGGTTTTAGTTTTCTGATTAAGGTACAAATAAGTGATGTGACACAGATTGAAAGCTAAATAAAGGTAGATTTTTAAGGGTGGAACTGTCTAGGCTGTGGGAGCTGAGAGGTAGTTGGCTGGCTAGGGCTTGGATTGCCTCAGTAAAGAATTGGTTAAAACTGTCAGAGACTGCTTCTGGGAGTTTATCAGTGGAGGCATCTGGGACAAGGGTAGTAGTATGACCAGGGTGTAGTAGGTTATTCAACCCTTAAATATAATTCTTCAAATAAAATAGTGGTATAATTGTGATAGTGCATTGTATGTCACATATGATGGTACTAATTTTATCTCTTTTTTCTCTCACCCCAAGCTTTATCTCTTTTTTTAAATTTCTATTAAGAGTCACCAAAATGTCTCCATGTCATCTATCTGTAACAAATCACTAAATACTTCACCACACAGTGAGGTAGGCCAGCCCCAGTGGGTCAGCCTGCCCCCACTCCAGTTCCAGCTCCAATGCCCAGCATGTCTGGGACCCAATCTGACAGCACTGCCTCTGCTGCCTCTGCACTACCTGTACCCTCAGGTAGCACTGCCCAACCAGCTGGTGCTCTGGTATTCTCCTTGAATAGTGGTAGAGGTGGGGATTTCATCACCTGCCAGAAGGTGCAAGGGTTGGTGCAATGGGTTGTGCACTGCACCATTAGTGTCAGCCTACTCTGGATGGAGAGGCTGCTCTCCTGTGTGGTACATAGGTGAAAAAGATGCCAAGCACACCAGCAACCAGTGGAGTAAGGGGATAGTGATGACAGTTCTGTGGATGAGGACTAGATTCTCACTGGCTCTATATTTAGTGGGCATGAGCTTGAATTCTATCCTCCCTCACCCCAATCATGGTGTCTCCCAACCTCTTTGTGTCCCTCACCATCCTTCTGTCTTGTCTTGCTTGTTTGCATTTGCTTCCTCACCTACTCAACTTACCTGACCCAGAAATACCAATGCACCTTACCCAGCATTCCTGTCTTACTGAATTAAAAAAATGGGCACCTGCCCCCCCCAAAAAAAATATTGTTCCATACACAGCTCTCCATTTTGCACACTTGTCTTCATGACACAATTGATTTGGTCCAGTTGGCTATAAAACATGGTTGAGTTTTCACCCCAATTTGTGGAGGTGACAGTCCAAATTCAGCTAATATTTTGCACATATTTTCAAAGGTCTATATCACTTTAGTGAAAATTCAGTTCAGTGAATGACATTTTTGGTTCACTTACATTGATCATGCTGTTCGTCAAACTGTTCATGCTGAGATCACTGTACAAAGAGGATTGGGAAATTTGCTCTTTCCACACTGTAGTGTAATCTCGGAGTTAGCATATTTCAATGAATGGCATTTCCAATTAAATGTCGCTGAACTGTCATTTTGCTGAAGTGATATAGACTCATTTTTAGTTCACACTGTTAAAAAAATGGGTAGCTATGGTTCTTTTCTACCTTCCTACTGCACATTCATGTATTTCTTTCCCTTTGCTCTTCCCCCTGCTTGCTCCCCATTTCACCACTTTGTAATCTACCTCATTTTAACACATATAACCTGGCCAAAAAATAGAATAACACACAACATAAGTAGCAGAAAAAGAAATGTATCCCTTCACTTTTTGGTGTCTATATTTGTGCATAGTTTGGCATCACTCACCAATGCCAAGCAATGGTGAGAAGCTCTCCAATGCTGCAGTCACTTCTGTGCAATGCCACTTACCCCTGTTACACTAGGTCAATACACAGCAGCACATGATGAATGTACTTTAAAGAATAATGTCATTGCATTATCACTGTTTATTTAAAAGTATTAGATAGATCTGGATTCAAACCCAGTGTCATCTGGGCTTAAAAAGAAATGCCTCAATGCATTTACACCTGCTGCCACAGAGTCAGCTAAGCAACAGGTGTGTTTCATAAACTCAGTACTAACTCCCAGAATTCTACCAATGAGCCCCACATTTGCACACTTCTTAACTATGTACAAACAGAAAGGTAGTGGAAATGGGATCTCACATGCGTAAACAGTTTGCCTGCTGTCACAGAAACCCACTGCTCACCACCGCACTATGCAAAGTAAATATTAACATGTATTAATGCTGTTTATTGTCCATTTAGTTTTCATGCCATAAAGCTATGTTTGCAAACATAACAAAATGAAGTCCCTAGCTAAGTATATGTCACATATTTACAATTCAGCCATGTGTTACCTTCCCCTATGCACTGCAACTCTGGTCTCTCAGTGCTTGACAAATATTTCAACTAAGCTACATAAATGAATAACAAATGCTGTGTGATATACCATGCACACCAATCTGGTAATATGCAGAACTAGAACTATATTCACAGTTGAACATGCCTAGAGATCCATTTCATGCAGGCTTCAAAACATCTTCTCTCCAACATCCACTGCTGATGTTATCCATTATAAGTTGTTCTGCAGCTTTATAAAAGTCAGACTTGTGCTGTGGTACATGCTTATACTGAGCTATGTAGCCTGTGTACCTAGATAGGTGGGGGGGGGGTTCTCACTGCAATCAACTGTAGTTTGTGTGTGTGTGTGTGTGTGTGTGTGTGTGTGTGTGTGTGTGTGTGTGTGTGTGTGTGTCTAATTTACCAGAAGAGCATAAGTGTGCATCCTACAGTTACCAGTCCAATTTTGTAGATTAAGAGTATTTTGATAATTGCATGTGCCTACACATTCATTTCTTGTAGGCCTCCCAACATCTTATTTCTAACATCCAGTGTTGATGTCATCCACTATAAGTTGTCCTGAAGCTTTATAAAAGTCATATTTGTGCTGTGGCATTTGTGTAAAGTACTGAACCCTGTAGTCTGTGTACTTAGTTAGGACAGTCTGTTCTTAATGCAGTCGAGTGGGTGGGTATGTTTGTGCATTTGCTTGACATTAAAGAGAGCCTTTTAGACTAGCATGTGAGACACTGCTATTACCTCATTCTCCTCAGCAGACACTGCTTATGTCTTCACCTATAAAGTGTTGTCTGAGACTCTCCAAGTCAGACTTGAGCTGTGGCACTTGCCTTAAATGCAGAGTTCTATAGTTGGAGTACTTAGATAGGGGTTCTGTTCTCACTGCAGTTAACTGGGGCATGTGTGCAGATGTGTGTTTGGGCATGTGCTTGACATTAGAGACAGCCTTTTACACCAGCACCATGGGAAACTGCTATTACCATATTCTCCTCAGCAGACACTGCTGATGTCATCAGCTATATCTATTTGTGGATGTGCACTATTCCCACTAGGGCAGGGTCAGAGACTGGCCTGAAGACTGGGCAGAAGTCACCTCATCCTATACGATACAAATTACAGCGACATGGCTTTCAGTCTATCCACATACATCATGGCATAGTCTCTCCAGCTGCTGCAGGTGTCTGGCAAGGTGTAGATCAGAGTGTGTGTTGTGGCTTTAAAAAGCATTTGAAAGTGAGGGCACGTGCATATACATAGACAGCATGTGCAGGTAGCAGTGTTATTTTGAGTGAACAGCCGAAGTATTAAAATGTATGAGTGCCATAGTCAGTCTGTTTATACATTCATTTAAGTTTTAAGTTACTAAGCCTCAATCCTGATGTGTTTTTATGTAATAAAGCTGCTTGAACCGAGCTCACAGCTACTCATCTGTTTTATCCTGACTGGACAAGAGACCTGGTGTCAGAAGGGGCATGTCTGAATGACGTGGTGTCAGAGGAGGCATGTCTAAATGACATGGTGTCAGAACTGGGATGTCTGAGCAACAAGAAGCTTGAAAGAATCCAGAAGGCAAGCCATGAGGTGCACAGTTAGAAATGGAGGTATATAGAGGAATGACTCATCCCAACCTGCTCAAACAATTGAAAAAAGGTGAGAAATGAATTTTGGGTAATTAAAACTCACGTAAATGATTTATTTCATAAAGAAAGTGATACAAAGTATTCACAAAGCACAAAACACATTATTAATCAAATGCAAAGCACAAAATGCATTATTAATCAAATGAAAAGCAGAAAACATATTATTGATTAAGCAAAATATTTGAAACCACAAAATTTGATAAAATTATTCAAAATACTTATGACAGTATTTTAGATGGAAGGAGCTGCCAGGTAAGAGGAAAAGAGGAAGGCCTAAGATAAGGTTTCTGGATGCGGTGAGAGAGGACATGCAGATGATTGGTGTGACAGAGCAAGGTGCAGAGGACAGGAAGAAATGGAAACAGATGATCTGCTGTGGCGACCCTTAATGGGAGCAGCTGAAGGAGAAGAACAAGATTCAGAATACTTATGAGAGCATTCAGAATTACTTCTGATTTGCATAACGAGCATCTTAAAAGTAAAACAAGCACAAGAAAAATATAACAAGCCTGATAAAAGTCAAACAAGCATAACAAGTACAATAAAAGGGCAAAATGAGCATGGAAAAGCAAAGCTTCTGCATTTTTTTAGTAAACAACCACTTTTTTATATGAGCTACTATTTTACATTGACTAAAGCTATTCAAAGTATAACTATAATTGTTCAAAGTATCTCAAAGTGTGCAAAGTGTTTGTAGTGTGTGCTTTATTACAGTACAATTATTTTGAAGAGTTTACTGTGTACAAAGTACAGTTATTTCACAAAGTGCAGTCAGAATATGGTCATTACGAGAAGTTTCTTGTGCTGTGTACAGTTCATTCACAATGTGCAGTCATTTTGAAGTCTTTCTTACACTGATAATAGTGGTTTCACAAAGTACAGTGATTTCAAAGTGTTTCTTGTACTACAAAGAGTTATTTCACAAAGTGCAGTCATTTCAGAGTCTATTGTGCTTTTGAGCATAATAACAAGTTTTTGGCATACATTTTTGATGTATATGTGTATATTGTCATACATAATTCCAAACGTCTTTATTACTGTGTGTTAGCATGGCACAGACATTTTGCAGACCTAGTCCACTTGTGTTTGATCATAATATTGCAGAGAATTGGAGAGTATTTGAGCAGGAATGCAATATTTTCATATAAGCAGCTTTTTCTGATAAAGTTGCATGTATGAGGGCATTCATTGTGCTTAATCTAGTGTGGTCAGAAGCCATTGAAAGAGAGTGTTCATTTGTGTATGCACCAGCAGTATATGCAGGAGAAGGGGACAATTGTCACTTTGTTGTACAAGTTGAATCAAGGGAGGACCCTGAGTGCTTGAAATATAAATTTAAAGAAATGTGTAAGCTCCAAACAAATGTTACATTGGAGAGGCATTTATTTTATACAACAGATCAAAAGCCAGGAGGAACTTTTGCAGCTTATATTACTGACTTGAGAAATAAAGCTAAAATGTGCATATTGGTGATTTGAAAGATGAGTTGATAAAGGGCAGACTTGTGTATGGTGTTAATAATGCTGCAGTGAGAAAGATTTTGCTTTGAGACAGTGATTTACTATTGAGAAAAGCCATATAGATTTGTCAAATACATGAGCTTACAGAAAGGTGCACAAACATGTTTGCAAGTGATAAGACCATGCTTTTAGCAGCCTCTAAAGCAAACATAGACAGCATGTAGCACATGGCTAACAGAAACAGGTCTAAGCAGATGGCAATTGCAGCCCCTATGGGATTTCCAGGGAGAGCCCATACCTTTCCAGCAAGTTCTAAGACTAGCTCAGTAAAACAGACATGCTCTGTGCAGCACTAGGGTGTGCCAGCAAAACCCAAGTCAAGTGTCATTGTTAACTGTTGTAATTGTGGTACCAATCACGAGTACAAAAGAGAAAAGTGCTTAGCATTTAGTCAGCAATGCCACAAGTGTAAAAAATAGAACCACTTTCAAATGCTTTATAAATCAAGCAAGCCTCATTCATTTATTAAGAAAGATCACTCAAAAAAGCAAGTTGATCATATAGAAAGCTGCAATTTTAGTTTCTATGTAGATGGTGTATCAGTGGTTGGTGAAAAGATTAATGCAGTAGATTTGTTGGCAAAAAACAAAGTGTTTTGTACTGTCCTGCTTAACGGTAACCCCACAGAACTCAAAGTGGGTACTGGCTCAAAGTACAATGTTATGTTAGCAGAAACATTGCTAGAGTAAGAGCTGGTGAACAACTTAATTTGGCTAATTGTTTGAAGCTTGTTGCTTATGGAGGTCACGAGATTCAAACCAAAGGCTCAGTAGTGCTTTCACGCTATTTAGCTGGAAACAGTTACATCCTGCAATTTTATGTAGTCAAAAGACCTGTACAGTCATTATTAGGTCTCAGAGACCATTTGAAAATGAAACTGCTTTCTTTTACCAAAGAAGTCCATCATGTAAGCACATGACCTCGTTCCAGTTTTACAGATGCTATATTCGCAGAGTACGCTGCTGATATTTTCAAGGACAAGCTAGGTAAACTTCCAATTGTGTACTCCATGAAATTAGACCCAGAGGTTAATCCAGTGGTCAGACCAGGGAAAAGAGTTCCAATAGCAATACAGGACAGTGTCAAAGTCCAGTTAGATAAAATGGTGCAGCAAGGTGTGATTTGTCCAGTAACAGAACCAACTGAATGGGTGTCTTCCATGGTAGTTTTTCATATGAAAACCTCAGTTGAAATCAGAATATGTATTGACCCATGAAACTTAAACAAAGCATTAAGGAGACCCCACCATCCTATGCATACAGTCAAGGAGGTTGCTACCCTCATGCCAAATGCCACTGTTTTTTCTGCCTTCGATGCAAAGAGTTAATTTTAGCAAGTAATGCTTGATCACATATCTTCACTACTGACTACACTCAGTATGCAATTTGGTAGATACAGATTTTTCAGAATGCCTTTTGGAATAAATTCTGCCAGTGAAGTTTTTCAGCATGCAATGGAGCAAATCTTTTCAGGCTATCCATGTGCTATAATTGTAGATGATTTACTAGTTGGAGACAATGATGAAGCAGAGCATGACAGAAATCTCAGAAAAGTTCTGAAAAGAGCATGTGAAGTAACTCTAAAGCTCAGCCCTCTGGTATTTAAATTCAGGCTGAGAGAAGTTACTTATGACAGTCACTTATTTACCAGTTCAGGCTTACGACTAGATCCTTCCAAACAAACAGCCATTCTTGAGATGCCAGCTCCAGACAATGTCCAAGCCTTACAGGGTTTTATCGGTATGGTTAACTATTTGGGCAAGTTTATAGCAGACGTCAGTGAATTATCAGCACCCTTAAGAGAGCTGACATGCAAAAAATGTTACCTGGTCATGGTTGGAACAACACCAAAGAGCATTTGATGACCTCAAACAGCAAATTGCCAGTCCACCTACACTAAGATAGTATGATGTCCACAAACCAGTAATTATTTCCTGTGATGCTTCAAAGTTTGGTCTAGATGCAGTTATTCAAGAGAATGGACCAGTAGCCTATGCATCCAGAACTCTTACCCAAACTGAGATGCAGTATGCTCCAACTGAGAACAAACTTTTGGCAATTATGTCCGAAGTTCCATGATTATATTTATGGCTGAGCTATCTAGATTGAGAGTGATCAACAACCTCTAGTCACTATTTTAAAGAAGCCTATACATACAGCTCCAGCAAGACTACAAAAAATGATGCTCGGATTACAAAAGTACAACTTCAAAATGTTCTATACAAAAGGCAAACTTCTTTATCTGACTGATGCCTTATCCAGATTCCCCAGAAATACCACAAAAAAGCTTGATGCAGAGAATGTTGATTTCAATTTCGTGGAAGTGCGTAATTTTTCTACCACAATACATGATGAGCTAAGAGATTATACAAAGACTGATACAATTTTGCAAAAGCTCAACCACTTCATCAATGTTGAATAGCCATCAAAGCAATTTTGTGTACCAACAGAAGTGCAACCTTATTTTCCTTACAGAGATGAGATGTTGATGGAAGATGGTATCATTCTCAAAGGTCCTAAAGTTGTCATTCCTACTTCCTTACAACATGAGTTCTTCCAGATTTTGCATCATGGCCACCCAGGTTCTGAAGCTACCAAAAGAAGAGTGAGAGGACTAGTATTTTGTCCTTCTCTCTCAAAAGATATCAATAAAGTACTTTCATCTTGTTCAGTATGCAAAAGTACTAAACCGCATTTGAAAAAAGAGCCACTTCAGCTAAACCAGATTCCTGAACTACCTTGGTCAACAATAGCCACTGACATATTCGAGTGGAATAGTCAACATTACTTAGTGTTGGTAGACTCTTATTTGAATTGGTTCGAGATCGATCTGCTACTCAACCTAAAGTTCAGTACTGTTAGTACTAAGTTGAAACATCATTTCTCAGTCCATGGTAGTCCACACAAAGTTATTTCTGACAACAGTGCCAGTTTACCAGTCAGCTATTTCAGAAATTTGTAAAAGTGTGGGACTTTATCCATGTTACCAGTAGACCTGAATACCCACAGTCAAATGCCCTAGCTGAACACGCAGTACAAATGCAAAGCAATTACTAGAGAGGTCAAGGCAGGACAATACCAATTATTTTTTAAATTTGTTTAATCTCAGAAATATACCCTGTGACAATTTATTTGGCTTACCTGTTCAGAGACTTCTATCTATGCAAACCAGAACAACCTTGCCTATCAGTTCCAGTTTGTTGGTGCCTAATGCTAAAAACACCAGAGCAATCAAAGCCCAACTATTCAAAAAGCATTCATTCTGGAAGTCCATTTAGGATAAAAGGAGTAGATTTCTTCTTCCACTGAAAGAAAGAGAGATAGTGAGGATGAAAAAGGCAAAATGTTTTGATCAAATTCCTCAAGTGAGAGGTGTATGTGCTGAGCCAAGATCTTACTTAATAGAACCTGATGGTATAAAATACAGAAGAAATCACAGGCATCTTCTTCTAGTGTCTGAATCTATATCACAGTATTGTACCTGTTATACAGACTCTAGATTTTAGAGCAATCTAGATGATATTCCTGTTGAAGGACATGTCTCAGTACCTATTCCTGTTCCTGATGATGTCCTAGATGGCCCTGAAGTTGAACATTCATTAAAAATAGCCCCTGTTACTCAACCCAATCCTAATTTTTATGTCACACGATCAGGTCATATTTTCAGACCTAGTGTAAGAAACACAGCAACCTGGACATGGGTCTATATTACAGACTGAACGTTTATGTTATCAAATACCTAAACATCGAACTGGTAATATCAAAAGCAAAAAACTGCGAACGGCCGATTTAATGCAGGGAAAGAATTCCCTTGGCTGAAAAAAACAACAACTTTTAAACCCAATGAAGTGGGGGGCTTCATCTCCCACCCCCCCCCAGCTAAATATACCAACACCGAGATCACTGTACATTGCACACAAAAGGGCAAAATCCACATAACGGCCAAGGAAATGTTTTCCCTGCGTTAAATTGACTGTTCACATTTCTTTTGCTTTCATTATTACCAGTTCAATGTTTAGGTATTCAATAACCTAAACATTCAATCTGGTAATATAGACCCCTGGACATGATTGTTTCACCCGTAATTAGTTCTATATAATTGCATTTCAAAGGATTATTTCTGTACACTTGTATGTCAATGATTATTGTCATTATTACTGTGCAAGACTTATTTCTCAAAGAGGGATGTAGATCAGAGTGTGTGTTGTGACTTTAAGAAGCATTTCAAATTGATGGTATGTGCATATAAATAGAGAGCACGTGCAGGCAGTAGTGCCATTTTGAGTGAACAGCTAAAGTGTTAACATGTATGGGTGCAGTAGTCAGTCTGTTTATAAATGTATTTACGTTTAAGTTACTAAGCCTAAATCCTGATGTGTTTGTATGTAATAAAGCTACTTGAACTGAACCCACAACTGTTCGTCTGTTTTATCCTGACCGGATGAGCAACACAAGGTACATGCAAAAGGGAGCATTATACTCTATTAGTGTTCTGATGAGGTTTGAGTACAGTGCTGTTATATAATCCTCAGATCTGAATACGATGGCATGACTTATGATGTGCACAATGCAAACTTTCCATATGACTGTGAACACTTGTTGGTCGAAGTTCAAATTGCTATCTACGTGTGGTCCCAGGTCTTGCATTACTGGGTTTCAGCATATGGGGAGTGTTGTCAATGCTGTAATTAGTGGGGAATTCTACTTTGCAGAAGGCTGAAATAAAAGCACATTTTTGCATTTATTTGTAGACTGTGTGGCTTTGTCACCAGTTATTTGTCTGTGTTAGCTCCTCCTGTATTATGTTATCATCACTGGTAGACTCAACAATTGCACCCAATATCCAAGAGTCAGCAAACCTGGTAAACCAAATGCCATATACTTTAGCCCGAACTGTTGAGAAATAGATTCCAAACACTAAAGGGCCAGACACAGATCCCTTGGGTATGCCAGTGGTGACAGCTCTACTGGTAGAGGTTGATTCACCAACTTTAACAGTATGAATTCTGTCAAGGAACCAATTAGTTACCCATCTATTGACATAGGAGTTACTCCCCAGATACCTGAATGGGGGATTGTGTCAAAACCATAGGTCAGGTCAAGACAGACAGTATGCACTGCTTATCTTGATCAAGACAGGCAGTATGCACAGTTTTACCTTCATCCAGGCCTATCATACAGAATCAATGGGCTGTGACAACATCACAGATCACCACCTCAGCACATACATCTTCCTGACATGGTTGAATATACACTTTAACACACCCTCCACATGGACTGTGTTAATGTAGAAGGGTATACATCAACATGCATCCATCTGAGTTGGGGGGCAGCACCTGATCCATAGACATATAGACACATTCTAACTCTTCTCAGCTGTGAGGTAGACCAACATGTCATCATGGACCTTTTCCAAATGGACACTAATAATATCCCTGCTGTGCGCAACAGACCTGTGTGAGTTGTTAATGTTACATCATGTATGTTACATCTGATAGTTGTCCTCAAAAGGTCATTGAGGGCCTTCATAATGACAACATTATCATCCTGTTGAACTTGACCAGGCCAAGGCATTTGACACAAATCCACACTGAGGTATTCACTCATCACTGTCAGATATGGCCGTAAATAGCTATATTACCAAGTGGGTAGACCAGTGGATCACACACATGGCATCTATGTTGAAATGTGTGAGGTGACGTATATCTTGGGTCCAATGATCAGGTCCATACATCAGAGCTATCTGCTAGGCCCTTTCCTGTCCATTATTTATGTCATTAATAACATACACATCCTATGTCTGAAGGACTACAGATTGTGGGCAATCATTGACTCCAACTCTGAGGTTATTATAATACAGATAGTATCAACACACATCAAAGATTGCTGCCACAGCCATGACAACACATGACATAAAACAAAAACAAGGGGGAATTTGTTACATCATGAAAACAAACTCACAACCCAAGGATAATGTAGACATCACACCCTATAAGCAGATCAAGTAGTATGTGACCTGTTTTCTTGGGTAGATGGTATGTGGAACATCCACCAGTATGTGGCCACAGTGCTGACTACTACCTTGTATGTAAGACAACTGCTGAGTATGTGAAGGACATCCATATCAAAAGCCATAATACCTCCATAGTTAACAGCCTTCATGACATGAATAACTGAGTACAATGCACCCCTCTTTATGTACCTCCCTACACATCTTCCAGTGATGTGTAACTGAAGTGTAGCACCTTTGCCACAGTGAACTGTCACACATTTTATTGGTCATACTTAGGTATTCTTTTTGTTGCATAAACATTAGTGTCTGATGGTGCAGAACCTCCCATCAAGGTGTTACACCAGATGCATGTCTGAATGTGTGATACCTCTTCCTGTGATGCAGACAGTATATACATAGCTGTTTGACAACATTGATGGCATAAATTACATCAGGGATATGCATACACACATACACACACACACACACACACACACACACATATATATATATATATATATATATATATATATATATATATATATATATATATATATATATATATATATATATATATTTTATATATATATATATATATATATATATATATATATATATATATATATATATATACATATGTGTGTGTATATATATATATATATATATATATATATATATATATATATATGTGCTATGCACACCAGTCAACTAGCCTGAATTGATCATTATGTCACATACATGTAGAGCAGTGTCCCTCCTAACACCTCCAGCAGATGTTACAATATCAGGACAATGTGTGTGATTACTCTTGTAGATTGCTGACATGTCATAATAATTGCACAAGTGTGTTTGTGCAGAACCATTTCTGATCACTCAGATTCACAAAAGTTACGACATGGGATTACTGGTGGTATTATTCTGACATTCTCCATGATTGTGCATGCGTTTTTTACTGTTGTCCATAAGCCTGTAACTGTGTCCCACTTGTTGGAGACTTCTGCTGAGATTATACTCATATTCTGACGGTTCTACCTGACTTCACCGACACGCCGGAACATCGACAGCGAAATCGAGAGCCGCAGAAGAGCGAAAGTGCAGAAGACCGACGCGACGGGACCCAGAAGATCGACAGTGCAGAAGACCGACCCCGGATGGCTTGCCGGCGCTGAGGATGCCGAAATGGGAAAAGGCTGTGAGTATGCGCGGTGACGGGACGTTAGGGTGCGAGTAAGGTAAGTGTGGATAGGGGTGGGTTAAGTGAGTTAGGTTAGGAGCGGGTCAGGTAAGTGTGCGGTAGTGAATGTGTTTGGTTAGGGGCGGGATAAGTGAGTTAGGGTTAGGCGGGTCAGGTAAGTGTGCGGTAGTGATTGTGTTTGGTTAGGGGCGGGATAAGTGAGTTAGGGTTAGGAGCGGGTCAGGTAAGTGTGCGGTAGTGATTGTGTTTGGGTTAGGGCGGATAAGTGAGTTAGGGTTAGGAGCGGTCAGGTAAGAGTGACCGACCTTAGGGTTAGGGTTTGGGTCAGGGTTGTAGGTAGTTGTGGATGTGAGGTTTAGTGTGGGTTTGCAGGGATTTTGGTGTGCTTGTGTTGTGTATGTGGTTTTTGGATGGGGAATGTGTTTTGTTTGTTGATTGTGGTGTGTGAAGTGTATAAGGTTTCGTGTTTGTGTAACGTCGGTTATTTCGTTGTCGGGCATGTGGATTTTCGTGTTTTTGTACTGTCGGTTATGTGGTTTCGGTGATTGCGTTGTCGGTGTTGTGGTGTTTCGGTGAAGTCAGGTAGAACCATTCTGACATATCAGTTTGCACAGCTTCACAATATGCACACTACCCATATTGTATGTAATATCCCTGATAGATGTCCTTTGCATTTTTCATGTAATGATGCTTATCTCGCAAAGACATCTTCTCCACTGTTATGTCACTTTGTGTGACAGTCACATGATACACATTGTGATGCCTGTTCCCTGGCCCAGCAATTAAGGAGCCTTAATCCTCACCACTAAAACCAGAGAGGACATGTAGGAGAAAAGTATAACAGATACACACTGTAAAGTGCAATTTCCCTTAAGAGCACACAGAGATCACAGTCAGTCCTGAGGTGGTTACTCCCTTACTCTCCAGGTCCCCAGTATGACTCCCCACTGGCACAGCTATAAGGGCCAGATCTCAGCCTGGCTGGCAAGCTAACATCCAGTACCCTCTTTGTCCAACCAGTGCTTGTGTCCCTGCACAAGTAGCAGACACACACACACACACACACACACACACACACACACACACACACACACACACACACACACACACACACACACACACACACTTTGAGATAAGTATTTATACAACTTCACAGACACTCCTGGGAAAGGCTGACACAGATTCTCCAGCTGTGCCCCTATACACAGACTATATGGTAGTAGTTACTGCCACCACCAGCTAATATTTATCAGATACCCAAAGTCTCTTAAAAGGATGTCCAATATTTTCTGTGCAATATTAATATCCAATAGTAGTGTAACTTAAGCAATCAAGGCTTATTGGAAGGGCTTATTCCAGGATCACTAATAAACATGCAATGTACTCTAGAGCTTAATTATCTCTACATAAACCAGCTACAGTTGAAAAGGGTTTAAAAATATTTAATAATAAATACTAAAAACACAAGACAATACTACTACATCACAGTGCTATTCAGGAGTTCAGAGATCACACAGAAACTTAATTCAGTAGTACAGTTCTGACATAACAGAAAAACACTTAGTCTAATGTTTTTCTAATTCCTAACTGTTGCTACAAGAAAACATACTTCTAAAATAACTTACTTAAGGCACAAGCAGAGTGCTGATAAGTTGCAGATCAAGACACAAATGCTTAACGATCTCTGGTTCTCACTGTTTAAATTGAAACTCTAATTCTGATAAACATTACTTCATCTTTTTTACCCTTCCTGGAGTTCCCAGGCTACACATTAACTGCATTTACGTTTTTTTACACTTAGTGTAATAAAGGACATTCCACATAATTTTAATTTCAAAGGACCAACATGAATTATTTGACTTAGCTTTCTTTACAGCAGATGGCAATGTTGCCACATTGTTTTAAGTTCAACATTCACATTATTTACAAATAAGAGAATTATGTACCAAATTCTATTTGGCTAGGCTGGAAGCCTTCACCCCATCTCTACGCAATCTTCATCCCCCCCCCAGAAAACTCAAGCTAGTTTTTCAAGTGACCCTTGAGAAATGCCACTTGAGAGGGTTAGATCTATCTGAGTGTACCTACCCTATTCTCCCTGTCTTGAGAGCCCATCTGCATTGGCATTGCTAATCCCACTGGGGTACTGCACTGACATATCATATGCTTGCAACCCCAGGCTCAATCTTAGCAACTTGGCATTTTTCTGGCTGGCTCTGTTTAACCATATTAGAGGGTTGTGATCTGTCATTACAGTCAATTTTCTTCCATACAGATAAAGCTGAAGTTTCTGCAGTGCCCACACTATGGCTGGACATTCCTTTTCTACAGCTGCATAGCATTCCTCCCTGGGTTGGAGCCTGTGACTGAGATAAACTACTGGGTGATCTTCCCCCTCTGAAGAAATCTGGCTAAGTACAGCCCCCACCCAATGGTTCGAAGCATCCCCTTGCACAACAAATTATTTGCTGTAATCTGGACTGGCTAACACAGGGAGTCCTACCAAAGCTTCTTTAAGCTTCTGGAATTCCTGCTCACATTCTGGGGTCCACACTACCTTATCTGGCCTGTTCTTCCTTGTCAGGTCTGTGAGGGGAGCAGCTATGGTACTATAACTGGGGCCGAACTTTCTGTAGTACCCTGCTGTCCCTAAAAACATCATCACCTCCTTTTAGTATCAGGTGCAGGCTGTGCCTGAATTGGCTTCCATCTTGGAAGGTTCTGGCCTTATCTTACCACTCCCCACTCTGTGTCCTAGGTAGGAGACCTCTGCCATACCCACCTGACATTTGCTCGGCTTAATGGTTACCCCTGACCTCTGTAGTCTGCCCAGCACCTCCCTGACATGCTAAAGGTGCTCTGGCCAGGAATGGCTGTAGATGGCAATATCATCTAGGTAAGCAAGGGCAAACACTCCTGCTCCTGCTAGGATATGATCTCCCAGCCTCTGGAAAGTCACTGGGGCATTCTTCATCTCAAAGAGCATCTTTGTGAACTCATACAAGCAAAAAGGAGTCACAAAGGCTGACTTCTCTCTAGCACTGGGAGTCAAGGGCACCTGCCAGTAACCCTTGGTAAGATCAATGGTGGTAAGATACTTAGCCCCACCCAGCTGCTCTAGGGCCTCATCTGTCCTAGGCATAGTGTAAGCATCTGACTCTGTGTGACTATTTAATTTCCTGTAGTCCAGACAGAACCTGGTGCTGCCATCCTTCTTTGGCACCAGCACTACTGGGGAGGTTCAGGGACTGTTGGGACTCTTGAATCACCCCTAGTTCCAACATCTAATGTACCTCTTCCCTCAGGGGCTGTCTGACTCTCTCAGGCACCCTATAAGGGGCCTGCCTAATAGGTTTTTGGGGTCCTGTATCCAACTGGTGCTGCACCAGGTGGGTGCACCCTGGTTTCCCAGTGCACATGTCCCCAAATTCCTGCAACACTGCTCAGATTTCCTGAACCAGGGTAGGAGATAGCTGCTGGGACATTGCTACCCCTTCCACTGAGGTGTCAGTCTGGGCCTCACCGAGGAGATCAGTCACAAGATCTCCCTCAGACTCCTCCTGCAACCCACTGCAAATTCTCAGCACAAGGGCCTCCCTATCATGGTAAGGTTACATCATATTAACATGGCACAATTTGTGCCCCTGCCATCTGCCTAGCAGTTCCACCATGTAGTTAACATCACTTACCTTTTTTACCACCTTGTAGGGATCCTCCCAAGCTGCTTGCAGCTTGTTGTGTCTGACAGGAATGAGAACCATTACCTGCTGCCCCACAGCCTACTCTCTAGCTCGAGCTTTCCTGTCATACCACACCTTGTTCTGTTGTTGGGCTTCTGCCAGGTTCTCCTGGGCCAGGTCCATGAGTTCCCTGAGCCTTGTCCTGAGGTTTAGGACATATGCCACAACAGACTCCTTGTGAGACTCACACTCACCTTCCCACTCATCTCGAATTAAATCTAGAGGTCCCCTCACCCTATGCCCATACAGCAACTCAAAGGGTAAAAAACCTGTGGATTCCTGGGGAACCTCTCTGTAAGCAAACAACAGATGGGGCAAATATTTGTCCCATTCCTTCTTAAACTGATATGCAAATGCTCATTGCATGGACTTGATTGTAGAGTTTAACCTCTCAACAAGACCATAAGTCTGGGGATGGTAGGGGTGGTCTTCATGTGCTTCACCTCACAGGACTTCCATAGACAAGCCAGCAGGTCTGACATGAAATTGGCACCTCTGTCAGACAGTATTTCTTTTGGGAAACCTACCCTGCTGAAAATCTCTAACAAAGTGTTTGCCACCTTCTCTGCCTCAATGGAGGACAAAGCCACTGCCTCAGGGTGTCATGTAGCATAATTCACTACCACTAGGATATACTTTTTCCCTATGGAACTTGGGGTACTCAGCGGACCCACAATATCCATAGCTACCCTCAGAAATGGCTCCTCAATCACAGGAAAAGGCATCAAAGGAGCTCTCACCTTGTCTCCTGCCTTGCCTACCTTTTGGCACTACTCACAGGTTCTGCAGTGCCCTGTTACATCTCTGGAAATTCCAGGCCAATAGAAGTTTTGCATAATACATCTCTTTGTATGTTTTATGCCCATATGACCTGCAAAGGTAATATCATGGGCTATGGCTAGAAGCACCAGATAGTAGGTTCTAGGCACTACCAACTGCTGTACTCTCTCATCTTCTAGCCCTCCCTCGGGGGCCCACTCTCTGTATAATAACCCTTTGTCCCAGTATACAGATTCCCCCTTTCCTTGAGAATCAGGTGCCTCCCTAGCTACCTGCTTCAGGCCTTGCAATATGGGGTCTGAGAGCTGAGCCTGTCTCAACTCTCTCCTTGTAACCCTTCTCAGCTCCCCCTTCATAGGAAGCCTGGCATCCTCTGACAGTGGTGCCTCACTGTCAGCCTGGGTACTACTACTCACCTCTACCTTTGCAGTCACTCTGTCCAAGGGGCCATTAGTACCCACAAGCAGCTATGGATCACCTTCAGTCTCACTGCTACAGTGTAGCTCACTCCCTGAAGTAACCACCTCACCAGTCCTGACTGCAGGTATGCAGTCTGTGTGGGTTCCCCCAGGCTACCAGACCCACATGCTTGTCTCCTAGCCTCACTGCTGTAACTGCATAAACACATGGTACTGCCTCATCCAAATCCTTCCCTCTCAGGACATCTGCAGGATAGTAGTGTAGTACCCCTGTTGTCTCAAGACAACCTACTATTGGCATTTTGTCTTTCCCACTTACTGGCTCCCTCACCTTTTGTTCCTCACCTTGCCTCCGTGGACACCTGTATGCCACATGGCCCCACTGGTTGCATTCAAAACATTTAACCCTAGCTCCTGGACATGTACCTGGACTAGTGACTTCCCCTGCTACTGGCAGATTCTGTTGTGGCAGTCTGTACTGCCCACCATGGGTTCCTTTAGACCCATGAGACATACTGGGGTCCACTTCCTGTGCAGAGCTGCCCTGCTTGCCAGGTATAGGTCTCCCTTCTTCCCCAACTCATCTGAAGTAGCACATTGTCTATCAGCTAACCAGATCCTCATGTCCTTAGGCAAAGTGCTAAGGGCTTGTTCCCTCACCAAAAAGGTCTGCCAGCCCTTCAAAAGTAGTGACATGACATCCACTCACCCAGCTATGAAAATAAGTGCTCAGTTCAGCAACATATTCACACATACTTTCATCTGCCTTGTGTCTATGCTCACAAAACTTTTTCCTATGCATTTCAGGTGTTAGCTTAAAATATTCTAAAAGACATTTTTACAGCAGTATAATCAAAACAGACAGAGTCAGGCATTTTAGCCAATGCATTTACAGCTTTACCATGGAGTAACAGGGTCAGGAACCATACCCAGAGCCTTTGGTCAACACTATACTGTTTGCATACCCTCTCAAACATATGAATGAAACTATGAAAATTATCCCCCTCTTTAAATTGCGGAAGAAATTTACTGACCTCTTGTGCTTCTAGGGTCCAGTTACTCCCTTCCCCATTACCTCCATGACTCTGGCAAATAGTCAGCATTTCCCTCTCATGCCTCCTCTGACGCCCTTTTTCTTCGGCTTCTATCTCCAAATGTCTGGCCTCCAACTCAGGTACCTTTAGCTCCCGCTGGATTTTTAAGTCTACTGCAGAAAGGTTGACCTATCCATTCTCCAAGAATATTCTATCTCCACTGCTAGTCTGATTGCCCTTCACAGAAAGGTTTAGCTGTCCATTCTCCGAGGATATTGTATCTCCACTGCCAGTCTGATTGTCCTCCTGGATGCTGTTTTCTGATGCAGCTGTAACCAAGGCTGCAATCAGGTCTGCTTTAGTCAGGTTTCCCTGCACCAGTCCCCTAGTCTAGCACATTTCCACTAGCTGGCTCCTTGTCAGCTTTTCATACTCCTCTGCTGACATGCTGCCTGCTCACCCTGACTAACTAAGCTAACAAAAGAAATAAAACAATTGTGATCCGAACTCTGAGTATTCACTGCGTGACTGATTTAGAGTACAAAACACCTTCAGTGATCACTGTACATAAGCTACAGGATTCACTCTGCCCACACCACTACAATCCAATTAGTATTTGCCAACTACTTAATATGTGATGTGGATATCCCAACCACTGCAAACCACATGTGATGCCCGTGCCCTGATCCAGCAATCAAGAAGCCTCAATCCTCACCACTAACACCAGAGAGGACGTCTCATATAGGAGAAAAGGATAACAGATACAGACAGTAAAGTGCAATTTTCCTTAAGTGCACACAGATATCACAGTCAGTCTGGGGCTGGTTGCTCCCTTACTCTCCAGGTCCCCAATAAGATTCCCCACTGGCACAGCTATATGTTCCAGATCTCAGCCTAGCTGGCAAGCTAACCTCCAGTACCCTCTCGGTCCAACCAGTGTTTCGTGTCCCTCCACAAGCAGCTGGCACACACACACTTTGAGATAAGTATTTATACAACTTCACAGACACTCCTGGGAAAAGCTGACATATTCTTTAGCTGTGCCCCTGTACCCAGACTATACGGTAGTAATTACTGCCACCACCAGCTAATATTTATCAGCTACCCAAAGTCCCTTAAAAGGGTGTCCAATTATTACTGTGCAATATTAATATCCAATAGTAGTGTAACTTAAGCAATCAAGGCATATTGGAAGGTCTTATTACAGGATCACTTATAAACATGCAATGTACTCTAGAGCTTAATTTTCTCTACATAAACCAGCCAGAGTTGAAAAGGGTTTAAAAATATTTAATAATAAATACTAAAAACAAAAGATAATACTACTATACCACAGTGCTATTCAAGAGTTCAGCGATCACACAGAAACTCAAAATAATTCAGTAGTGCAGTTCTGACATAACAGAAAAAACACTTAGTCTAATCTTTTTCTAATTCCTATCTATTGCTACAAGAAAACATACTTCTAAAATAACTTACTTAAGACGCAGGCAGAGTGCTTATAAGTTGGATATAAAGACAATCTCTGGTTCTCACTGCTTAAATGGAAATTCCAGTTCTGATAAACATTACATCATCTTTTTCACCCCTCCTGAAGTTCCCAGGCTACACATTAACTGCATTTATATTCTTTTACACTTAGCGCAATAAAGGACATTCCACATGTAAATTCTGGTCATTAACTTTAGCCTTAAAACAATAGGCAGGAAGCCCCCATCCAGCCGGACTGGAGCTGACTTGTAAAACATCAGTGATGAAATTATTTTAATTTCAAAAGACCAACAATAATTGCTTGACTTAGCTTTCTTTACAGCAGCTGGCAATGTTGCCACATTGTTTTAAGTTCAACATTCACAGTATTTACAAATAAAAGAATTATGTACCAAATTCTATTTGGCTAGGCTGGCAGCCTTCACCCATCTCTACCCTATTCACACACATTTTCACTGTGCAGTCCATAGTGTATCATATTTATATGTTATTGGTGTTCTTGCTACAGCTGTCTTGTATAGACATGTCCTCATCTGCTGTACATTAGGATGTTTCATTTGTCCTTTTTCCCCTGTGTTTATTCCTATAGTGCATCTCTGTGTCCTTATTCAATACACACACTTCCCCTGACTGTTTATTTTACGTGACAGTCCATGTACCCTTAAAGATCATTTACACAACTTTTGTACAGAATGCCTAGAATGGGATTTCACAATACTCTGCATTGTATACATTGTCTTGTACTGTGTTTTGACCATATACATAACTATATGTTAAGCCCTAATAGTCATTGTGGCATTACAAGAAATCCCTCTAACCTACTTTGCCCTGAGGTAACCAGGTTTGCTATCCATGTTACTTTACATGGTTTACTGGCTGGCAACACTGTTGTCATCCATGAAACCATGCTTGTTTACCTTTAAATGCGATGCACGGCATGAATATATAATTAGCGCTGTTGCTTGCCTCGCATCATTGTGCAAACACGTAAACTCCATGTAGGCTTTGTGCAAAACCTACATGAAGTTTACTGAATTCCATGGCACATTTAAACTGGGAATATCATAGCTAAATAGCTTAAAGTAATTAAACCGACATGAACTGCACAACTACCTAACATATTCACAAATAACTACAGCACACAAACTCATGCATCATCCAGCAAAAAATCCCTGCACAACAAAACTTATAACCACCATGCTGTCTAGCAAGGAACCTCTGTTCTAATAACAAATTCTTACTACTCACATATAAGTCAAATAATGTTGCAGGAAACTCGCTCTATTCTCAATACATTGCTAAACCATAGAATAGCATCCCCACACAAATAAAACTCTACGACAAACTCAGTATTTTTAAACCACTGCTTAAACAACATCTCAACCAGTCCTTTTCATAGACACGCTCATTACAAGGTTAATACTTTGTGCTCCCTGTACAATACTCTCCAAATACTCTCCTTAAATAGAATACTCTCAACCTCCCTCTGAAATGATTAAAACAATTTTTATACATAACTGCTGCTTGTACAATCCACAAACTTGCACGTGGGCTTTCTTTTTAGTAACTTCTGTCTGTAAAATCTTAAAATGTATAAATTTAACTACTGTATGTGCATAAATGTAATGTGTTTAACTGGAACTAAGTATAATGCAGTATAAACAAATGGAGTTTTCTCCCCAGGTCTTTACTGAAAATGAATATTACCCAGTCAGACTTTCCTGGTAAACAAAGACACATAAATAAATAAATAAATAAATAAATAAATAAATAAATAAATAAATAAATAAAAGTAAATCATCAACAATAGATTTTGATTGTGGAACAGAATATAGCATAGACCAACTTTTCTTTATAATATTAAACAGTGTAGATCTTGTAGTATGTTTTGTAATGTATTCAATAAAATGAACATTATCAGTGTTGGTAAGTTCATAATGTCTATCAGCAGCATGTCCATCAGAAAAATATGGTCTAGATAACAAATGGCACTCAGAGAGCACTTTATTACTTAATAACATTTCAGAGTTATAACTTCTTACCATAAGATCTTGGTACATTCAATTTGATGTGAACATAAGTTCACCATCAGTATATAACCGTGAGCTCTTAAGAACTGACTTCTAACAATCCCATTAAAACATTTTTAGGCTGCATACTAGATCTATGAAGATATTTATTCTTGTGGATGTTTTTTAAAATGAATTTTAGTATTAGTCTGTCTGTCAAAGACACAAAGTTGAACCTCTAAAAATGTAATTTCAACATCAGAAAATGTCAGTGTAAAGGTTAAAAAGTAGTGGTATAATCTAGTTTTTTATAATATTTGTAAACAACAAATTTATGAAGTGTTTTGACAACTGGAAGACAATAAATTTAATAAAATATGAAAGATGAACAGTTTGCTCTATGTATCCTTTGAAATGACCAAGAGCTTCATCATTAAGCATGCTGATAAAGGTGGGGCCATAGCAATGAATGCCAAAGATTATGTATCAGCTATGACAGATATGTTAAATGATTCTGTCAGTTATACACAAATCAATTATATGTTAACAGGATTATTTTTAAGATAAATCATTTAATTTATAAGCTTAAACTGAATAATTCTATTACTCTAGATAATTATAAATATATGTATATGACTTATCCTACTACACCAATTCCATATGGGCTTCCAAAAATACATAAAGATTCTGTTAAAGCTGCAATATAACCCATCATTTCTAGTAATGGATGGGTCATTAAACCTATTTCTATGTATTTGGAATTTGTTTTAAAACCATATTTTAAACATAGGTTCATAGGTTCATAGGTAGGTAGTAGGCTATCAGCCCAAGGGCCTAAGTAAACCTAGCCAACAAGGTTCCCTGGCTTACGCCACCCAAGAAAGTTAAATTCATGTGCCCCTGTTGAACAGAGCCACAGAAGTGATCCCTGGGGTGTATTTGCTATTTCCCATCTCTCATCAAGATTTTTCTTGAAGAGTGCTAATGAGGAACTTTGCTTGACATAGATGGCTAGCTTGTTCCAGAGTATAGGAAGTCTCTAGAACAGGAATCTATCCCTCCATAGGTTCATAGGTTCACAGGTTGGTACTAGGCTATCTGCCCTAGGGCCTATACAAGCCTAGCCATAACAATTCCCTGGATATTTTTTCCCACAATATTTACTTCTCTGGACCCCTGTCTAGCAGGGTGACTGATATGATCACCAGGGTGAATTTCCAATCTCCCATCTAGTCATCAAGGTTCCTTTTGAAAAGGGCCAATGAGGCGCTCTGCTTGACATGTATGTGTAGTCTATTCCAGAGTATGGGGAGTCTCTGGGTCAGGAACCTATACCTCCAGCATGTTTTGTTCATTGTGATGACAAGGTTTAGATCCCTGGAGTGTGTGGCTCTGAGGGATTGGGATTTCTTTAAGTGGAGCATGTCCAACAGCTCAGGGTTTGACATGGCCTTGTATGTTAAGCAGAGATTGCCTCTGAGTAGATGATATCCCACAGAGTATTTTTAGAGTTTTTTTAGATGGTCAGCATTTGGCATCTGCTTTAGGCCTGTGTTTCTTTTAGTGAGGTATTTCTGTGGCTTTTCCAGCTGTTGCAGATATCTTGTGAAGTACATACCAAATGGGGCATTATTCTCTGTAATGGGTCTAATGAGGGATGAGTACAATGAAACAATAACCTCCTTTTTTCTGGATGAAAATCCCTTAGTGATGAGGAGTGACACATAGAAGGATTTCCTGACTATTGTGGCAATGTGGTTATGGAAAGTGAGACCAGTGTCCACCTGTGTCCCTAAGTCTCTCATCACACTTTCGATGTTTGGTGTACTGCCACTTATGTGGTAATTCATGGGTACATGTTTTTTCCAAAGGGGATAACTATACATTTCTTGGCATTAAGCTTGAACCCATGGCTCTGGCACCAGGCATCTGTTTCTGAAAGGCCCTTTTGTAGAATATCCACATCATTTGGGGATTCAATAATGGCTCCCAGTTTGCAGTCATCTGTGAACTTTGTTAGCCAGAGTCCCTTAGTGTTGGCCTGTATTTCAGAGAAGTAGATGCCAAACAAGAGTGGCCCCAGGACTGAACCCTGAGGTACTCCACTTGTCACTTCTCCGGAGCTGGATTTGGAGTCGGCTACTTTTACAGTCTGGGTTCTGTCAGTAAGCCAGTTGGCAACCCATCGAGTGACATAGGGATTTATGCCCAGCTTAGTAAGCTTATCTATGATTCCAGAGTGGGGGATGGTGTTGAAGGCCTTGGCGGGGTCCAAATAAGCTGTGTGGACCATCTTACCCTCATCCACAGCTCTGGAGACTGATTTGAAGTCAATCAGGTTCAGGAGACAAGATCGGACCTTCACAAACCCAAACTGGGTGGGATCCAGTGTTTGAAGGTTGCCAATGTCTTTGTTTATAAGTTACATGATAATGTGTTCCATGCCCTTGCAGATCAAACTCATCAGACTGATGGGACGGTAGTTCCTGGGATCCAAGGTGGATCCCCCCTTGTGGAGTGGGATAACTGTAGCTGTGTGCCACTCAGTGGGCACAAAGCCTGAGGTGAGGCTATGATTAAACATGACACTTAGGTGAGGTGGCAGTTTATTTTGTAGTTCATGTAGTACACAGCCTGGGATGTCATCTTCTCCCATGGATGCTGTATTCGTAGCTTTGGAGAGTGCGGTTTCTACCTGTGTGGCCGTGATTACCGGAATTTGGCAATCTTTTGGTATTGAGATGGGTCCTTTAGGGGTTGAGAGGGGGATGAAGTTGGCACTAAATTGATCTGCCAGGATATTGGCAATATCCTTGGGATCAGTATATTTAATGCCATTCTGTTGAAGCTCAGAGCAGATCTGAGCATTGCCATTTAGATTCTTGACATAGCTATAGAATGTCTTGTGGTTGTCTTTGGAATCTTTGGCAATCTATGTTTGTAACTAGCCTTTGAGGATTTTATGAGGGATCTCAGCTTCTTACTGAGGCCGGTGAGGAAGTTTATTGCATCCTGGGATTTTCCTCTTTTCTGCAACAGTTTCTTCCTTCTGTTGTATAGTTTGTTTATAGCAGGGGACCACCAGATTGGCTTCCTTTTTTTGGAAGAGAGCATCTTGGTTCTATTTGGGATGGCATGATTCATGCATGAGTGGATGTGCTCATACAGTGCTTTAGTGTAAGATTCTGCAGTTGAACTTTCAGATCCCATCTGCATGGGTGTCATGGAGTTTGTCACATCTGACTTCAGTAGCATGAAGTTGGCTTTGGAGAAATTTTTTTAAGGAGGTTTCCTTACTGGGGGGTGAGGGTGGGATGTTGATGTCAAGGGTGATTTGCTTATGGTCAGACCTGACCAATGAGGGGGTGACCATTGATGTGGAGCATCTATCTCCCATGTTGGTAATGACCAGGTCTAAGATATTGGAGCCCCTGGTGGGACAATGTATTAGTTTACCCAGGGCGTTGGAATTTATGAATTCCAAGAACCTTTGGGAAAAGGAGATGGTACCTGAGTAGTTTTCCCAGTTGATGGCAGGGTAGTTGAAATCACCCAGTATTAGGATGTTTGGTTGTATCTTAATATTTTTCAGGTTTAGAAAGATGTAGTGAGAGTTTTGATGGTGGGGGATCTGTAGCAAGCTAAAATTTGGATTGTAGTCTTACCTAGTGTTAGTTGCACCTGGAGAATTTCAGATGCATTGTGTTGGGCAACTAGCCTGGAGGTGTGAATATCCTTGGTGAATATAGACACTCCTCCACCTTTAGTTTTTCGGTCTTGGTTTTGTGGCCGAAAAGTGTGGTAAGAGTTGTAACCTGGTATTGCAGAGGTGCTCTCTGGAGCCTTGAACCAAGTCTCAGTTACTGCACAGATATCGATGTTCTCCATTTTTGGGAGTGCCTCAGGAGAGTGCATTTTGAGGTTTAGACTTCTAGCATTGAGTAGCATTACCTTCAGATTTTGCACGCTTGTATCTGTTACGGTGGTGGTTTTGTCCTTTGAACCTTGCCTAAAAAAGGCACTATAGGGGTGGCAAGAGCTTTAGCCAGTAACCTGAGTCCTAGGGGTGACAGGTGTAGACCATCTCTGGCAAAGTTTCATGGTTTGTCGATTATGTCTTCTCAAGCAGACAGATACTGGATCCCCTTTGAATGACACCAGAAGCTTAGCCAATTGTTGAAGTCAATCATTTTGTCCTTATACTGTGGTATCATTCTGGATGAAGGCAGGATGCTACTCAGGGCTAGGGTCATACCTGCCTGGGCCACATGATCTGAGAGCTCTTCCATGTCCCTTTTCATGTAGTCCAGGGAGGCACGTCTCAAGTAATTCACTCAAGCATGGACAATGACAGAGTCATATTTGTACTTGTTGTGGAGTGACTTGAGTGCATGCATTATGTGGCAGATCCTGGCACCTGACCCGCAGCTGACTGTAATTTTCTCCTTGTTCAGCCTGGTGAGTGGGACATCAGTGTGCCTGACTATAGAGTCACCTATGACTAAAGTGTTAGGTACATTGTCATGCCTTAGGGGCTGTTGTTGAGTGGCACACTGGTGTTGTGAGCTATGTGTCACTTTGGTTGTGACTGGTGTTTGCATTTCAGCTTCAGAGGTCCTTGTTGCTTGAGCAGGTTAATGTTAAGTGCCTCCGCATGTGTGGGTTTATTATTGCTATGTGTGGGTGTTGATGGTGTGCGTTTTGAAGGGCTATGAGTTGCTTGAGGTGTAGTGCAGGTGATAACCTTCTCCTCATGGCTGTCTAGCACAATCTTGGCCGGAGAGAGCTTTGGTTCCAGTTTGGCTATGTAAGTGCAGCTCTTGCAGGTTGTAGTGTTGGGTGGTAGGAGGAGAGGGTTGTCTGTGTACATGAGGCAGTTGCTGCATTGCCCCAGAATGCCCAGATTCATCAGGTGGACAAGAGAAATCACCAGAAGCTGACCCTTGGACATGCCTGTTTAGGTGCTTTTTTATAAAGTATAAGAGCTGTTTTCCCTTACCAGCATGTCCTGTTTATTGTGGTGACAAGGTTTAGGTCCCTAGAGCATGTAGCTCGGAGGGATTGAGATTTCTTTAGGTGTAGCATGTCCAACAGCTCTGGGTTTAACATAGCTTTATATGTTAAGCAGAGATTTCCTCGAAGTAGGCAATATGCTAAAGAGTAAAGCTGGGGCCAGTGTAGGACATCTGTTTGAGGCCAGTAATCCTCTTTGTGAGGTACTTCTGTGGCCTTTCCAGCTGCTGCATATGACTTGTGAAGTACATTCCAAAAGGGGCATTGAACTCTATAATGGGTGTAATGAGTGCCGAGTAGAGGGGAACAATGACTTCTTTTTTCCTGGATGAGAACCCTTTTGCGATGAGGTGTGCCATATAGAAGGATTTCCTGACTACTGTGGCGATGTGATTAACAAAGGAGAGACTACTGTCCACCTGGGTTCCAAGGTCTCTTATCACACATTTGGCATTAAGAAGACTGCTGTTTATGTGGTAGTTCACGGGTACAGAGTTTTTCCCAAAGGGTTTACAATGCACTTTTTGGCATTGAGCTTGAGGCCATGCGTCTGACAACAGGCATCTGTCTCAGTGCATGGATCTTGCTATCCCAAACAGAACCAAGACATGTAAATACTTTTATTATTGATAGTAATGATTTTTTATCACAATTACAGGAATGGCAACAACAAGATAGGTTTTTGAATTATATCAGGCAACACTTGCCATTAAGTCACTTTTCACAGTTATCCTAAATGAGTTTGGAATACAGCCTATTAGAGATTGTTTATGTGAATATAGTATTTATATATAATCAGACAAATTAAAACCAAGTGCATGTTACCTGACACTGTTCTTACTAACAATATTTTCTTATTTAATAGGAATATTCTTCACCAAAGAAGGGATGTGACAGTGGAGACCCCTATATCAAATACATGTGCTAATATTTTTCTGTCTAAAGGGGAGATCAGTTTGCATTTGGTGGTCTGTAGTCTTCTTTTATAGGATTTTATATGAGTTTTGTGGAATATATATTTTAATATGGTCATTACTTAATTTTATTAGTTACCTAGATCATAGCTATTTGTGATAAATGCACATGAGTTTATGTAGATAAAAGTAACAAAGTTTAAAGAAAGAATTTTTGCCCATATTTCTGATATTCGAAGAAATGCCACTATGAATGCATTATGTAAGCACATCATTGATACTGATAGTGAGCATACGTTCACTTTTAAAGCTGTACAGGTGCTAAATATTTCACCTGGAGATGGTGATTATGTCACAGCGACATAATATCCTGAAAATAAATGGATATCTAGACTTTGAGGTAATTTAATACCAGGTCTAATTGCAAGTTACAGCATTAAACCAATACTGAAGTTTAAATCTTATAAATACAAGGCAGCTATATATAGTACTGTCATATCATACACAAAATATGGACAATTTTGGATAGGGAATATTTACATAATTTAGATGTCTGCCTGAATTGTAAAGGTGATATACTATTACTGGGTCATTTAAAGTACTCTAGAATATGCTGGGACTCACTATGTACTAGCTCTTACTTTGCTAAAGAATTTGTTGATCTTGTCTCACAATATGGAATGGCTCAATTGGTAAAATTCAATACCAGGGAAAATTTTTTGGGACCTTATATTGACTAATGTACCAACTAAAATTCAATCCATAAAGATAAAATCCAAACGAGCGTGTGCAAACAAACAAAAACAAAAACTGAAATGCACCAGAAATGGCTGCCAAGGAGACACTGTACCAAAAAGCTGAACATTTTCATTCGATTTTATTGCAATGTAGAACTTCATCAGAACATAGTTAAAAGTATAATAACTGTAATTTAAAGAGTCTGCCATAAGTCATGCATTCCTATTACCCAATAAATCCTTTGTATGAAAATGCAGCTTGTAGTTCTTATAGGTGTGTAATAATAGTAACGTTAAACACATTTTAAAATGATGACAACTTTTAAAATCTGATACAATTAAGTAATAATATTCTAAAAAAAACTTGTTAAAGGTTATGAAATATTAAAGTAGTTATAACCTTTGTGCCAAAAACAACATTTTAACTTAATATGCATATTAAGCCCATGTGCTTTATCAGCAGTGAGTCTAATCTGCCACTCAGACTCTTTACACTCAAGCAAAACATTATAATTGCTACAAAAACCCTCCATTTCAACCTTGTCTAATACAAAGAAGTTGACTTTTCTAAAATTGTTACACACCAAGGAATGCCTGGCCAATGCATTATTGCTGTCTTTCTTTCTTATAGCAAATGTATTCCAGTGTATGTTTCTGAATTTTTTTGGAAAGCTTTCTAGTTGTTTTTCTGACATAAAAACTTTCACGTTTCACAATTAGCCAAATTGATTAACTGTGTGTATTGCAGTCATATCTGCCTCTAGCTATTATGGTTTTATTAGTCCCCCTTAAAACTACACTAGAACAATTACTGATGTATCTACAATATGCATATGCACCACATGTTTAAGATGGTAGTCATACTACCACAAAAATGTTTAGATTTTTCAAGCATGTTTTTAATATTAGATGACTTCTTGTATGTGAATCAAGGTTCACAACCTCTGACTGTTGTCAGTTCAGGATTTCCTAAAATAATTTTCCAGTTGTCCTGAATGATTTTCCTTATGGCCTTTAAATCTGTTGTAATAGGCAATGGAAATGCTCTAGTGTATTTAGCCACATGGGTATGGTGGAATCTAGTAAAATGATTGCTGAATTTTGAATCAACATTCCTCGAATCACTTCTGAGGATACATCTTACTGTGTCGTGTTTCAAATTGACTACCTCCTCGATGATGGTCTCAACAAGGTCACCTAAATACCCTCTGGCCATAAACATATTTTTTACATCATCTGCCTCAGAAAATAAACTTATTATCCTCACTAGTAAGCCTCCTTAATCTTATAAATTGCCCTTTAATAATTCCTCTTTTCATATAAAAGGGGTGCAAGCTGGTTTGATGCAGGCAATTGCTCACAAATGTCCTTCCTGTAAATACAACTATGAGTCAGATTTAAAACTAAAGCTAATGTCAAATATGACTGCAATACACACAAGGTAGTCTGTTTGGCCAATTGTGAAACGTGAAAGTTTTTATGTCGCAAAAACAATTCGAAAATTTTCCAAAAGAATGTATGAACATACATTGGCTATAAGGAAGAAAAACAGCAATAATGCATTGGCCAGACATTCCTTGGTGTGTAACAATTTTAGAAAACTCAACTTCTTTGTATTAGACAAGGTTGACATTGAGGGTTTAGGTGGCAAATATAATGTTTTGCTTGAGTGTAGAGAGGCTGAGTGGCAGATTAGGCTTGCTGCTGATAAAGCACCTGGTCTTAATGAGCATATTAACTTAAAATGTTTTCTTTTTGGCACAAAGGTTATAACTACTTTAATATTTCATAACCTTTAACAAGTTCTTTAGAATATTGTTACTTAGTGTATTAGATTTTGAAAGGTGTCAACATTTTAACGTGTTTAACATTGTTGTGATTACACACCTTTAAGAACTACAAGCTGCATTTGCATACTAAGGTTTTATTGAGTAATATGAACACATGGCGTATGGCTGATGATTTAAATTATGGTTATTTTACTTTTAACTATTTTCTGATGAAGTTCAACATTGTAATAAAATAGAACAAAAGTGCTCAACTTTTTGGTAGACAGACTCCTTGGCAGCTGGTTCTGGTGCATTTCAGTCCATAAAGATACTCTCACCATTAGGGTCATCAGATCATAACTCTCACACATTTTTATTGATAATTCAATGACTGCAACTGCACATTTAAAAACATATGAATATGAAAAGTTAGATTTAAGAAGTTTTGCTGAACATTATGTGAGATGTGATTAGATGACTACACCTTTCAACCTCTTAGCATAAGAAATCTGGACCAAGTCAAACATAATGAAGAGACAAAGGCCCCAAAATAGGGACACATTTTAAACATTGCTCTTAGAAACTTAGAAAGTTGGTAGAATAAAATATTTTGTCTTTTAGTGCATTTTGTGAAAGATATGAAGTCAGGAACTCAAACGGCTAGCATTATTTCATGAATTTACTCCTGATTTGCCAGAAAAACACAAATTTTATAGGGTACAGACAAAAAATATGAGGTAAAAATCTGGACATTTAAGAGATACATGGATGAATATAGTTGATAGATCAGATAGTTGCTATGGATATAATGTTTTGGATAAGCTGCTTCAGGAGGAAGTTACTACTATAGTAAAACAAAATTGAAACAATTCCATTTTCCTAGTTTGGTGCAACCAAGAAATGTTGAGATTGTTATAGGAAGAAAAAGCAGAGCTTACAAAACTTAATAAGATTCCCTTCAAATTTGAACAGAAAGAAATTGAATATATTATGTTAGAATTTGAAAAAGGGAATTACTAACTGCAAAATACATGTTGAGAATGAATGAATTAATAATACCTCATATAAAAAGTTTTTTTCACAGATATATAGATGAAATTAATAGCAATACTTTTTTCATTACCGATGTTGCTAATTAAAGTGGAGACAATTGTTGAGCCTGAAAAATTGTCCATGAATTTAAGTTCTTCTGCTCAAGCATTTGGTGAGATAGCATAGATAAGGATGATGTCTACAGATATTTTGTAACAGTGTCATGCCTGATGCTAAGAGGAAAGAATATTACTAAAGCACTTGCCAAATTAAAAGATACTACCTGTATGGACCCTGATCTGATCCCAAGTCACTTGTTGAATTCTATAAAAACTACTATTTTACTTACCTTAAGTTTAAGATTTAATGAACTTTTAGAATCAGGAACTATACCAGAAGCCTGGAAACTGTCCTGTGTAACTCCACTTCATAAAGATGGCTCAAAAGATCAGATGGGTAATTTTAGACCCATCAGTTTAACTTCCTTATTGGGAAAATGTTTTGAGAAGGGCGGCCATGGTGGTGCAGTGGTTAGCATTGTCGCCTCACAGCAAGAGGTTCTCCGGTTCGATCCTTGTCTGGGGTGCCTTCTGTGCGAAGTCTGCATGTCCTCCCTGTGGTCGCGTGGGTTTCCTCCAGGGGCTCCGGTTTCCTCCAACATCCCAAAGACATGCTGCAGGTGGATTGGACACTCTAAATTGGCCCTAGGTGTGCGTGTGAGTGTGCCTTCTGTGGAAGGTTGGGTGCCGGGCTGGCAACTCGACACTGTAAAACTCCACTGCCAATCAATGTGCGGACAAGGTGATCCGCTGTGGCGACCCCTAACCAGGAAAAGCTGAAAGAAGAAGAAGAAGAAGATTGGGAAAATGTTTTGAGAGATGCCTATAAGATCTTATTGAGAAATCAGAAGGAAACATAGAAATCCTTGAAATTAATCAACATGGCTTGAAAAAAGGGTGATTAACTCTTAGTAACTTGATTAGCTTTTATGAACTGAAAACCATGGCCTTGGATCTGTGCCTATACCCTTGAGTTATTTTTCTTTTGACAGTTTACCTTACAAGTTATTATTAAATGTTTACAGGAACATAAAGTTAATGCATACATACATACATACATACATACATACATACATACATACATCATAAGGTGAATTGGTAATTGGTTACATGGAAAACAACAATGTATAAGAATACAATGTTCTTATTCTGATTAATTACAGGTTAAAGCTGGAGCACCTCAAGGTTCTGTCTTGCAACCAGTCTTGTTTAACATGATGTTTGCTGCATTACTCAAGAAAAACAAATTTTGAGTTTAGAAGTAGGCTGATGATTACAACATTGGTTTCTCAATTCAAAATCTCTCAGATGTAAAGGAGTTAAATCATTATTTATAGTGTCTAAATAGTTGGCACTTGAAACAGGTTTAACATTTAGTCTAAACATGAGTAAGATGTATTTTTATAAAGATTCCCAACATTTTCTGTATATTTGGTGTCTTCCCCATTAATTGAGGTACAGGTATATTAAGATTTGGGTATACTTATTACATCTAAATTGCCCTTTAATGTGCATGCAGATCAAATTTATATAAAGGCAACTTAAGTATATGGGATACCTGCTAAGGAGATTATCTACTAGGGATTAATATGTATTGACTTTGGTATTTAAAACTTATATAAGACCATTACTGGAGTAATATAATACTTTTTTTATTTATACTCAGGGGCAATTGAAAAAATATTGGAGTCCAAATTCAGATTTACAAAAAGAACAGAGAAATATAGATTTATGGATTATGGCCTTCAGTGTAAGTTGTTACATTTGTATAGTCTCTGTTATAGGTATATCTGCAGAAAGTTGTTTATTAGCATATCAGATCTTTCATAATTTTATATTACAAATTATGTATAGCATCAATGTTAATAGATATATTGAAACATGCAAACATAAGAATATGACATTTGTACAAAAAAGGGAAATCTCAAAATCAGAGAGCAATTTATTGTTGTTAAAATTACAAGACTTTGGAAAAATCCCTCTATTAGCTTATATATTTCAAATTGTCTTGGTAGTTTTAAAAGGAACCAAAGTAAAGAGGTATTATCACTGTAGTTGACTGCTAACCAGAAGTTAGTTATAAAACCAGGGCAAAGTAGCCAGATAAAGTTTATTCCTGAAATTAAAACCAATGATTTAGAGCTTTCATCCCACTCAGGGTCCTTCATCAGAATAAATAGAAAATACATTTACCTACTATATCACCTCATGTTCTTCCCTTTTAATTAACCCACCAAATCCATTGACCAATTAAAACAATAAAATAAAATAGTCAATTAAAGTGAAATTAAGTAGCAGCAGAAGAGAGTGGCTCATTTAAAGTGAACGTATAATAAAAAAATCACTTCTTAAAATAAATTATCATTGTAAAATGTGTCAACCAACCATTAATAACTTTTAAAAATGCTCAAGTCCATGTCAGTTATATACTTTTATTATAACATTCTCAATAAAACAGCATTTCTTAAAAAATAATGTACTTCTGCATTAAAAAACATTTGTAAAATTATAAAATAATAATAAAAAATACAATAATAAGACCATATAAAATTATGGTCCAGACAACAAATAAGAATGAAGTTCCATAATGAATTACTTTCATTGCACACATTTTCAAAGCAGGATGTAAAGTTAAACTGTTATTTAATCCAGAGGGAGTGATCCTGTTTTACCTTAATTGCCAAATTGTCTCTCTGCATTCTAAAACATTTTCCCAATTGCCCCCTGTCGGATTCATTATGTTTTTGTTTATGTCACGACTGTTCTGGTTTGATCACTAAATTTTGGTTAGTTTTGAAAGGAACCTGGATATTTGGGCAGGGTGATAAGGTTTGCATGCCATATATTTTGGAATTAGTGTTCTTTGATGGCAGAATGGCCTAACCACTGTATCAGAATATCTAAATATATAAACTTAAGTAAATAATCCCCGGAATTCAGCAAGCTCTGCATGGCATGCAGGAAGAGTGCAAGAGCTGCTGCATGCAATATGGTCGACAAGCAATCCAGGAAAAGCTTCCAGGACATGCACGAGCACTCCTACGCTATTCCTGCATGGACACAGCTCCTGTATGCTAATTACCCCATTTGCAGGTGAAAACCATGCAAATGAGATGAACTAGCAATCCAGGAAGCAGGCAGGCATCTGTGCAGAAATAGTGTAACCTGCAGACATGTATTCAGCTACTAACCAAATACATTTCTGAAAATTACAAAACTGAGGCATGACAGCTCAAAAGAAAGCATGTATTCAATGTAGTAGCATGCCGATGGCCAAATATATGGCCATTGGCATGGAAAACAGCTGCAAAATTATAAAAAATAAGTTTTATTTTTTTTTGGCCGATTACGGACGTTTAAGTGTAGGGCAGCAGTACACAAACGGGATTGGCCCGAAAATAATGAAAAAAACTGGAAATAAACTTTTAAACCAAAATCAGCATTCTGCCATAATAGTCAATGGTATGCATAAGACAACAATACCATGGAATAGTGGTTGCTAAGGGGGAAGGCTGAGTGTCAGTTTTGTAACCATACATTAGCAATCAGTTGTATGCAAATGAGGGGATTGATACTGAATCACAGATTTCCCCTCAGTGTTATCTTGCACCCAACCGTGTAGGTACAGCAACACCATGGTATAAGCATAAGAGGTAGATGACCTCATGAGGGGGAGTGTCATGCATGCTGTAAGCTTATTGGAGCTCTGTGGCCTGTGTTTGCCCTTAGCTAAGTACAGCTAAGGAAGGGGTATGTGTCTGAGGCTGCCTAGCAGTGTTTACATTGACTAAACAGGTGTGCGCACCAGGTTTAAAAAAAAAAAAAAAAAAAACAGGAAATAGCAGCTCTGTTCACATCTGAGTACTGGGTATGCACCTTGGGGCTTAAACAGGAAAGCAATGGGAAGGGAAAACAGCAGTAGGAAGGTAATCAAGGAGAACTAGCATAGCTGGCAGATGAAAAGTATCAGAATCAGTAAATTACACAGGCAGCAGCCCAGCCCAGCACACTACTACAAACTATGCAAACGCCTTTCACTTTGGTTTTTCCCACAAACTCTACACCACCAGTGTACACAGACAGGGAAATTTTACCTGACAAAACTAACAAAATGATAGGGGCTGCTGTTGCTCTCATACATCAATATGTGGAAGAGGCTGAGGGTGGTGAGGATGAGAATGCTGATGACCACGCCACAGTGAGAAGAAGGAGAAGAGTGTACAGATCCAGGGTAACCTACCAGGGGCTACAAGAGCTGGAGATAGTGGAACACTATAGGATGGACAGTGACATCTTACAGCAAATTGTTGTGCTGTGCCGGCCATGCCTCACACATGGAACCAACAGAGGGGAGCCCATCCCAGTGGATACCAAGGTATGTGCAGGCTTAAGAGTACTAGCCGCAGGTACCTTCCAAAGGCCAACTGGGGATATCATGGTGATCTCACAGGCTTCAGCATCCAGGGTATTCCACCAGTTCCTGGATGCCATGTCAGCACATGCTGGTGAGCACATATATTTCCTCAACACCCATGAGGCATTGACCAGCAATATGTGTCTCTTCCACCAAATTGCAGAATACCCTGAGGTAGTGGGTGCTATAGACTGCACGCACATACACATCAAAGCACCACCTGGTGAGCAGTGTACGGTCTACATAAACTGCAAGGGCTTCCGCTCCATCAACTGCCAGGTCATGTGCGATGCTCAGGGCATTATCATGAACGTGTGTGCTTGCAGCCCTGGAAGCTGTGTGTGCTTGCAGCCCTGGAAGCTGTCACAACTCCCACATCTGGCATATGACACAGCTGTACCAGAGATTTGCTAGTGGGGACATCCCATATGCCCACCTAGTGGGGGATGCTGGTTACGCACTGAAGCCGTGGCTGATGACACCCATCAGAAATGCACACACACCTGAACAAGATCTCCATAATGAGGCACACGCACAAACCAGAATCCTAACAGAGCATGTGTTTGGGATGTTCAAGTCAGAGTTCCAGTGCTTGGACATATCTGTTGGAACCTTGCAGTACTCTCCAGCTACATGTACACAAATTATCATTCTATGTGCCAAACTATACAATATGATCCTGTGGAAACAGCTGCAGCAGGAACAGCACGAGGCAGGGCCACACAGACCCACACTATTGCCAAGGCCAGCACAGGCACAGAGTGACTCAGAGGAGGAACAACCTGAGCCTGCCCATGTAGGCAGAAGGAGGTGTACCAGTATGCCCAAGCTTTGGCAAAGAGGCAACACATAGCACATACACTGACACTATAGGATCCCAGGGAATGGCACCTCTCTCTGACTTGCACATACAGTAAAATGGATGCCAAACATGACACTACCTGTGCTTTACCATATATAGGGAGTGTACTATGTGCATCCCACATAGTCAGCCATCCAGCACCATCCTCAATACTGGCACAGCCACAAGGTAAGTCACTCTTCCTATCAATTGCTGAATGGAGTAGTATGTTCTGCTAGTTGTATCTATGGTATGGATGTGAGGGTCTGTATTACATTGTCAAACTCACATGAGTTTGAATGATGTAATATCGAACCAGGAAGTTCAAAATCCAAAAAGGAGGAAAACACAGAACAGTGATTTTTTTCCCATGGAGAAAAAAAACACGTACACTTTAAACTTAACCCCCCATAACCCCCCCTACTTAAATATACCAACTCCGAGATTGCTGCACAGTGGAGGAAATAGCAATGCCACGAAAACAGCCCACCAATTTTTTTTCCCCTGGGAAAAAAATCTGTGTTCCGTGGCTTTGCTATTTTCACATTTTGAACATATGGGTTCGATATTACAATGTTTGGACTCCTGTGAGTTTGACATTGTAATATAGACCCTGGATGTGAGCATGCAAAGGAATTGGGTGGCTGAATGGGATGGCAGCAGACAGTGGACACCTATACGGGCAGCATGAAATCCATAACAAATACTGGTGTCAACAAAGTAGGCAGTACTAGACAAGGTAACAAATCCCACTGCAGTACATGTGGCCCAAATGTGTGTCCACAGGACACACACATGCGTGTCAGTGAGGCTCACATACCCAATAACAGCCTCAGCCAGCAGGACAGGTGTAGATGACCATAAAGAAAGGCTGTGCTAAGGCCTCCAATTGATGGCAATGGAGAACAGCCCCTCTCCAGACCTACACAGACAGACTACAACAGGTCAGGCAGTTGCATGCTATTTCTGAAGGGTAAGAAGTCTGAAACTGAAATGTAGGTTAATAAAATGTAAAATCTGTACTCTACTGATATGCCTCTAGTCTGCATGATAGGTCAGAATACAAAACAAAATTGAAGCCAATGGAGTACCTGAAATACCAGTACAGTCATAGCAAATGTTTACAGTTGTTAGTTGTGCCCCCCACACAATCATATGTTGAAATGCAGTAACATAGGTTCATAGGTTCATAGGTTCATAGGTTCATACTAGGCTATCTGCCCAAGGGCATTTATAAGCCTAGCCCATAGTTATGTGGCTTTCGCCACCCCTTTAGTTTGAATAAAAACTATGCCTATCATTTTTCTGTGCCTCTGTCAAGCAGTGACACTGAAGTAATCCCAGGGGTATATCTGCGATCTCCCATCCATTGGTCAAGATTCCTCTTGAACAAGGCCAGCGAGGTGCTCTGCATCACATGTACCGGGATTTTGTTCCACAGCATAGGGAGTCTCTGGGTGATGAATCTGTCCCTCCAGCACGTTCTATTTATAACCGTGTCAAGGTTTAAGTCTCCCGCCCTTGTGGTTCTGAGGGATCTAGATTTTTTGAGGTGAAGCATATTCATCAAATCTGGGTTTGACATGGCCTTATATGTCAGGCACAGGTCACCTCTGAGCAAGCGGTATGAGACTGAATAGAGCTGGAGTTCTTTCAGTCGGGCAGCATAAGACATATTTTTGAGACCCTTTATCCTTTTGGTGAGGAACTTTTGGGGCCTTTCAAGCTGCATCAGGTGTCTGGTCAGATACATTCGAACGGGCATTGTACTCAATCATAGGTCTAATGAGTGATGAGTACAGGGGACGATGACCTCCCTTGATCTAGATGTGAATCCTTCATGATCAGGTGGGCGATATAGAAGGTTTTCCTAACTACTTTAGCAACATGAGTGTCAAACGAAGGCTACTGTCAACTTGGGTCCCCAGATCCCTGATGACTTTTCTGTGCTCAGTGGATTGCCATCTATATGGTAGCTAGGGGTAACCTTGTTTTTCCCGAAGGGTATGACTATGCATTTTTTGGTGTTTAACTTCAGGCCATGGCTCTGGCACCAGTTATCCGTTTCTGTGAGGCCCTTCTGGAGGATATCTGTGTCAGATGTGTTTTTGACTATGGCGCCCAGTTTGCAGTCATCTGCAAACTTTGTCAGCCATAACCCTCCTGTGTTTGCTTGTACTTCAGAAAAGTAGATGCCGAACAAGAGTGGACCCAGGACTGAGCCCTGTGGGACACCACTTGTGACAGGCTTTGAGTCTGACATGGCTCCAGCAACTCTGACCCTCCCAACTCTGACTCTATGGTCATCTACACCTGTCCTGCTGGCTGAGGCTGTTATTGTATGTGTGGGTTTAATAACAGTGGAGCACGGATTACCTGAGATGGCCCAATTTACAGGGTAGATTGTTGCATGTGTACAATATGCATGGGGTCTGTGTGTTAGGTTGTTGTGTATTGTATATTGTGTGGAAGTGGTCAGCATGTAGCCATGGAGGGTTGTGTCTTGGTGGCCTATAGCCAGTACTGTTGATGACAGGGCCATGTTCTGACAACTGCAGTGCCAACCACAATGCATCGCAGCAAGACCCACTTTAGCAGTCATCCATGCTCACTGTTCAGATGTCAATATCTGTCACCATCTGAAAGATGGACATGGCATGAATGTGGGCCCAAACATACACACAGTACACACGTGAAAGTACCCTAGACAAAGTACATAAAATTTAACTGTCAACTGCACACACTTTTGGAATTGTACATACAGGTTAGCAGCACATTAGTTGTCTGTGTAGTATGGAATACTGATGTAGTCTGGCCAATCACTGGCAGACCACAAAAGGCACAGTTATGAAGTAATGAGAAACTGCCTATGTCCCTGCACAAGGCAGCATAACGGGAATGTCCCAGGTATATCTATGAGTCAGCTGCAAGAAGCTTCCATATTACACATGCACTCAGCTCACCCCACCATCAGCCACAGGTTTATCACAGGTCATAATCCTGCTGCTGGGAATGAGTGCAGTATGACCACCACTTTCGTATGGGAATACCTACAGAATGCAACATGCTGAAGAGGTGTCCCATGCAGGTGTGTCCCTAGCAGTAAGCAGCACCCTGCCAGCATCCAGAACAATGGATTAATATGGACAGGAACTATTGCCATTAACACCTCGCACACTTACCATATCACCCCAGGGGAATCCAGTGGCTTGCAGCCTGGGACTGTAGGAGTGACAGAATGCACTGGCCTGCTACAGATGGCCTGCATTACTACCAAATGCACTACTGTCCTCTGTCCCAGGCATGTGTCTCACCCATACTACCAATGTATGTTATCTCATGGGGTCCCAACTAACAACATAGCACAGTCCACATAACCTAAATGCAAGGCCATGTTGACAAATCCCAGTAGCATGCCCACCATGTCCTACTGCATGAACTGTGGACCAACCCCTAAATACCGCTGGGATGAAGGGACACCTATAGGGATACTTCTCAGATATCACTTGCATAATGTTAGGAAAAGGACAGACTAACAGAGTGGGGGAGTGTAGAAGCATGGATGCCATGGAGTGCCTGAAGTCTGAAACTCTGATGTGTGCCCATACTACTCCTGCCTGCAAACCCAGTAATGGGTGGCTACAAACCTGCCTGTAAACCACAATGTGAAGTGGAACTGACCAGATATATGAGTCCTGCCTCTGGGTAACCTGGGTGAATCTGTACAGCTGAGAGGTATGGCCACAGCAGGATATGGCCATTTTGTTATGTCAGTAGATGTACAAGCAGGGGATCCTCAGCCACCACAGTTCCAAGATGCTGGACCATTTACACAGACCCATCAACAAGTGTCTGCAGCTATCCCTCCAGAATGGCATGAGTGTGCAAGAATATGTAGGCTGCAGACCACAATACTGGGCACAGCTTCATTCAGTGTGTATTTCTCAGGAAATAACTGTGAGCAAATAAGTATATCTGTCAGTAATTGATGACATAATACATCACAGTGTAAAACAGTACATATGTCTGAATATCTCTGCTAACACCAACCATGTAACACAAGCAGCACAGACATAATAGTTACAGTATCCCACTATTGTTCGCCCACTCTGTCTCCATATTGTTAACCTATCTACAGATATCCTGCAGAAACAGGTCGCTAGCTGTATGTGTAGAACACAAAATCCTGTACTGGAGTACAACCTACCTGGAATTGATTCACACACTCAATACAGAAGGTCATACTGGGCATGGTCCTACACTTAGAGAAATGAATCCCATGTCTGATAACAAAATACCAAAGGTCATACTGGGCATGCTCCTACACTTAGAGAAATGAAGCCCATGTCTGACAACAACAGTGGACTATACATATCTGTCAGTCACAGATGTCTGTGCACACACACCACATTGCACACCATTCATGCTTTGCACACACATTGGATAGGAATACTCACACATATCCAAGGCCAACACACTATAATAGGTCAAACATACACACACAGAGAGATGTGGGGAAGATAGAGACAGACACTGACAAAGGTATTATCATCATGAGGCCTGTCCCACCTACCACACATCCAATTGGCCAATATCACATGATGTGCCAATGTCAATCACTGTAGACATTTGCTTTTGGTAGCCCTCAGCCCTATAGTGTCTGTGGTGCTTGTGATAACTGTGTAACATGATAATACAAATCAGTGTTCATCCAGTATTTGTATACCCAGTCCTGTCAAATGTAAAGTTGTGTATGACTGAGTGTTGTGTGTGTGTTTCCAGAGGAATGGTTTATGGCCCATTCACACATGCTGTACTTCCCATTGCTCATGTTAGCCCTCATGCTGATGTCAGTCACCTTGAAATAACCCTCTGGCCAAATCTTATCCTCATAAGCTCTTTGGCGCTTGTGATAACTGTGTAATGCTATAGTGTAACATGCTAGTTAGGAACGTGTTCTAATCCCAGACATGGCAATTGTGAAACTGTGTGTGTGAGTGTAGAGATTAATAATTTTGAGGCCATTCACAGTCACTATATTTCCCATTGCCCTGCTTTAGCAAGCCTGCTGATGTCAGTCACCTTGAAATACCCCTTTGAACAAAGGCCAGCCCTGTAAGCTCAGTGGTGGGTGTGATAACTGCATAATGCTAGAGTGCAACATACTAGCTATGTAGGAGTTCTACTCCCAGACATGTCAACTGCAAACTCTGTATGTGTATGTAGAGATTAATGATTTTGAGGCCATTCACAGTCGCTACACCTCCCATTGCCCTACTTTAGCAAGCCTGCTGATGTCATTCACCTTGAAATACCCATTTGGACAAGGACCAACTCTATAAGCTCCATGGCACATGCGATAACTGCGTAATGCTATAGTGTAACATGCTAGTTAGGTAGGGGTTCTAATCCCAGACATGGCAATTGTGAAACTGTCTGTGGGTGTGTGTGCAGAGATTAATGATTTTGAGGCCATTCACAGTCACTACACCACCCATTTCCCAACATTAGCAAGCCTGCTGATGTCAATCACCTTAAAATACCCCTTTGGACAAGTGCCAGCCCTCTAAGCTATGTGGTGTTTGTGATAACTGCATAATGCTATAGTGCAACATGTTAGTTAGGTAGCAGTTCAAATCCCAGACATGGCAACTGTAAAGCTCTGTGAGAGTGTGTGTGTATCCTTGACAATACCTGATATTATGAACATTCACACTTACTACTCTCCCCTTACCCCTCCTTTAGCACTGCTGCTGAAGTTAGTCACCTTCAAAGATACCTGTGGAGAGTTCTCCAACATGTAAGCTCCATGGCATGTGCCACAAATGCAGAATAATGTAGTCATAGTAATTACATAGGTATGGGTTTGAATCTCATCTGTGGCAAGTGTTTGTGTGCGTACATATGTATGTGTGTACCTCAAAGATTATGGCCACATTTGCACCCAGTACACATCTCAGAACCTGACTTTACAGTCCTGCACATATCATCCATCTTAGAAGAACCTGTTGCCAACCTTAAAACATGTCAGGTCAGTGGTGCATGTGGCAAATGTATAATGCAATGGTACGTAAAGTTTGTTAGGTAGAGGTTTAAACCTCACCCCTGGTAAATGTGTATTTAGGGTAAAATTATTTTTGGGGCTCTCTCACCCACTACATCACCTGATGTCATTATTTACAAGGGTTGGTGAGGTTCCTCACCTTAAAAGTACCTTGGGACAACATCCATCCTATAGGCTCCATGGTGCATGCGATAAAATTGGTACACTATAGTAGCAATACATAAATAGATCAGGGTTTGAATCTCAGTACTGGCAGGTGTGTGGGGGGGTGTCTGTCAAAAGTATCCTGTGTGGAGATTGCTATGATTGTGTAATAACAGGATGCATTGTGGTGTGGGTTTTGCTAAATTATTATGTTGAGGACCTACTATATGTCACAATGTCCACCTTACAAGGACAACAGTTGTCAAAACACCAGAGAGGCTGGTGTAAACAATCCATAACCCTATATGTGACATTATGGATTGGTGAACAACATAGTCAACCCTTCTATTACTCAGAGAACACTCTACACCCATGTCTCATACACAAACACACTTAGCTAGGCAACAACCACTGTATTGGTAGTTCCCTGCATATTGCCTCAGATAGTAACCACGGTGTGATTGCAGTGGACTACATGCCTGTTGACCACAACAGTGCCACTGACATCAGAAAGTACTGTGATGTGTTACATCTCCTGACTGTGTGTTATCCAGCAAGTAAAAGGACATGGCACCTCTTTCATCCCTGCAGGAGGCAAATAAATGATTATATTGGCCCTTTTGCTATGTTCCTCACTGGATGCCTGCAGCAACTGTAGAGTCTGCAAATGTAACCCAGCAAGGGAATAACATGCCTTATACACATGCCCTGTAGGGACAGACTCCACTAACTCCACTGTATACCTGTATCATTCTGTCAATGTAGGTGCAAGCATGACCTCAGTTCCATAACCAGGTCTCACCAAATGAGGTCAGGAATGCTACATCAGAAGAAAACAGTGTAGGAAACTTCTCTGTGTGGAAGATTTTCAGTCCATATATTTCTAGTTAATCACTGTATATTAATCAGATCAGACAATAGTAGTAGAAGTAGCAAACGTAAACTCGTCAAGTCAAAAAGTATAATTCTACAGCATTACTAAGTATTCAAAAGTAATCCAAGCAAGGCAGGCAGTCTGTTTCCAGTCAAAAATCCTTTATTAAGTACACAGACAAACGATCCAAGTAAAACAAAAATAGAGTAATAATTTCCTCACAAGCTTTCTAAATATATATATACTTTTTATCAGGCATGGGAGTGGTTTATTGTGCTGTAAAACAAAGTGTTATTGGTACACATGTTAAATTCACATCCCTTCCCCCATCAGTGTGACATTCGAGCTGGTCCTGCCCTACCTAGTAGCTGTCATAATAATATATAGCCCTAATGTACTTTAATGGTACATCTTAATTAACCAAATTATTAAGTAGATTATTAAGTCTGTGATTTTATACAAGGCAATATACTACATGGCTGGAGATATATCAACCTTAGTTCATTTTGCGATCAAAAATTATATATAAATATATACATATACATTTTGCATGTAAAAATCAGTTTCTATTTTCATAACCTATTGTTAACAGAGATCGCTTTCGTCCTTCTAGACTTCTTCAGGTCTGTGTACAAGAACCCTAAAAACCTATATAATTGTATAATTAGTATTGTTATTACAATCATTTTGAATAAAGTGGAAAAAAAGAGAAACAGAAAAAAATAAAAATAAAAAAATATATATGTATGATGATGGAAACAAAATATACACTTAAATTTCAAATTATTTAAAATGGATTTAAAACCAATTTGTAGAAAAAAATAAAATAAAATACAATTAGTCATGTAAACAATGTGGCAATTTTCTAAGTTCCAGTGCACTTTTAATTGAACAGTAGTAGTTTAGTCCAGGCTTTCTAAAAGAGTTCAGCTTTAATTGCCACATGAGTTCATGTTTCTCCAGAATATTCGTGCTGTCTCCTTCAAGATCACCCATGTCTATGCGATCCAGGATCTGGAACTTAAAACCTGTGTGTCTTTTATGAAGAGAAAGGTGTTTGGCTAGTGCATTATTTTTACATCCAGAGCGGATTTCTGACAGATGACATGAAATCCTTCACTTGAGTTTATTTACAGTCTTGCCCACATAGAATGCATCACATTCATTGCACTGTGCCCTGTAAATTACTTGTTTAGTGTTACAGTCACCCCCTGCACTGGTTTTAATGATCTTCTTTAAATAAGGGCAATAAAAACTATCACCTTGCTGTATAAATGTACAAAATGTACAATTAGTTTCACATCTTTTAGTTCTTTTCTCACATGGTCTAGGTTTAAATTCAACAAAACTTCTAATATTCCTGGCCTTCCTATAAAGAAATGATGGGGCTTCACCTAAGATGTTAATCAGAAAAGGGTTTCCTGTGACAATGTCCCAGTTTTCTTCAATAATATGTTTGATACTGTGATAATCCAAAGTGTATGTCAGGATGCAGCTATTTTTGCATTTGTTATTCTCTGTGGGATTACTTAACATTTTTCTACTGGGGAGGTTGAGTGAAGGTGCTTCAGTCCTTTTCAGTTCTATAATGGGTTCCAGGATGTTTTTTAACATCTGACTTTCATAGCCTCTCACTAGAAAATCATTCTGTAAGTTGTTCAGGTTTCTCAAAAATGGTTCTATCTCTGTGGTAATTCGAGCTAATCTATAGCCTTGGGATGTCACTACATTATACTAGTTTTTTGTAGGATGTAGACTTTTACTGTGGAGTAATAAGTTAACCCTTGTTGGTTTTCTGAATAGATCAGCGGTGATTCTGTTATTGTTGGTGTCCTTGGAAATCTGCATATCTAAGAAAGTGGTTGAAGTACAGCTATGGGAAGAGGTAAACTTCAGGAAGGGGGTTGTTTGACTGAGGTAAGTGATAAAATCTCCAAGCTGCAAGGTGTCATCTTCCCACACAATAAAAACATTGTCAATAAAATGTAAATAGCATGTGATATGCTGCATGTAGTCTGTGTTGTTTAACACAAAGTCCTCCTCCCATTTGCCCAGGGCTATGTTAGCTATGCTGGGAGCCATGGCAGCCCCCATTGCTATACCAGTTTTTTGTTTGTAGTGTTTGCCATTGAAAGTAAAGAAACTGAAGTCCAGTGCAAGATTAATGAGCTTGCTTAACTTTTGCAGTTATGCCTGTGTACCCTGATTATGTTTCTTAAAAGACTCCATAGCTGCTGTTATACAGTAATTGTGAGGGAGCACTGTGTACAAGGATTCCACACCAATAGTTGCCAAAATACTGTCAGCTTCCACTGTAATGTTTTTTTATTTTCTTCAAAAAATCCATTGAATCTCTTATGTATGGATTATTCTTTTCTGCTAGAGGTTTCAGCAAGTAATCAAGGTAAATGGCTGTGGCTTCGGTAAGGGAACCTCCACTTGCTACTACCGGTCTGTAAGGTGGGTCTTCTCTGTTCTTGTGTGGCTTTGGTATTCCAAAAAAGTAAGGTAAATGTGGGCATGGGCTCCATAAATAATTATAAAGATTTTCAGTGATAAGTGTTTCTTCCCATAATGTGGTGAGATTAGTGTTCCATAAATCATATGCTCTTTTTATGTCATCCATGGCAAATAACTCATAAAATCTGTTATCCTCCAGCATGTTCTTTATCTTTTGGTTGTAGCTAGTGGTATCAGTCACAAGTATACCTCCTCCCTTGTCTGCCTTCATTACACACCTGGATTTATCATTGCCTAGCTCAAGCAATGCTTTTCTTTCTCCCTGTGTTAAGTTATAAAGTTTTTTCTTTGGAGGTTTTTTAAGCAGTTTCCTGATATCCATCTCACATTTCACTTTGAAAGCAGCTAGTGTTTGATGTAGTGGTGGACAATAGCTGCTAGGCCTTTTTATAGTTTCATCAATAAGCTTATTTTCAGTGTCATTACTTTTGCCATGAAACTGTACCCTTAAGTTGAGCTTCCTCACAAACATTTTAAGGTCTATCAGTACTTGATCAACCTCACTCCTGAAGCTTGGTACAAAAGTAAGTCCTTTGGACAGCACACTTTTTTCCTCTTCAGTCAGTGCTTTAACAGAGTGGTTCCAGATAAGTGGAGCACCTGTTATTGTGGTACCTGTTGTTGTTGTTATTGTACCTGTTATTGTGGCTGTTTGGCAACCAGGATCATGCCCCACAATCCCAATCCCCTCTGGCTATCAACACTCAACACTCACTGCCCCTCCAGTACATGCCTGCCTTGCTTGGATTACTTTCGAATACTTAGTAATGCTGTAGAATTATATATTTTCTATTATTACTTTTTGACTTGATGAGTTTACGTTCGCTACTTCTACTACTATTGTCTGATCTGATTAATATACAGTGATTAACTAGAAATATATGGACTGAAAATCTTCCACACAGAGAAGTTTCTTACACTGTTTTGTTTTTAGACCCACTACACTTTAGTGGGTTGTTTTGAGACTTCGGGGATACCACGGAGATTACTTGTTTTTTCTACATCAGATGAAACAATCTGTCCACACAACATGCCCCAGAGACCTCAAGTACACTTCCACACCTCAAAGAGCATGTGTGTAGGACATGTGCACAACCCAGATACTGTCCATGTTATGGAATATAGATCACATACATGGAAAGCAGTGCACATCACTGGCCACCCACAATAGTAACCCAGATGAGTGGATGGTGAATACAATACCCAGGGACCACTCCAGGGACTACACCCCTGAGCCACACTGGAGACTATTGTTATGGGGCCTGATGCCAAGGTATTCCCTTTGCCTAGCCTTGTACAACCTTCAGACCAATTCACCTACTACACACCTGTGAAGCAATGAACCTATGCATCTCAGTACTGGCAAGTATGTGTGTGTGTGTGTGTGTGTGTGTGTGTGTGTGTGTGTGTGTGTGTGTGTGTGTGTGTGTGTGCGTGTGTGTGTATGTGTGTGTGTGGAGATTAAAGATTTTGAAGCCGTTCACACTCACTACACCTCTCATTGCCCTACTTTAGCATGCCTGCTGATGTCATTCACCTTGAAATAACCCTTTGGCCATATTTCAGCCATGTAATCTCTGTGGCACTTGTGATAACTGTGTAATACTGTAGTATAGTGAACTAATTTGGTCGAAGTTCTAATGCTGATCCTGCCAACTGTGATAACGTGTGTGTGTTTTCCTGAGAGATTGTGTGTGTATCTTCATTGACACCTGCTTTTGTGGACATTTACATTTACTACACTTCCCTTACCCCTCCTTTAGCACTGTTGCTGATGTCACACACCTTCAAAGATACCTTTGAACAGCTTTACAGCATGTAAACTCCATGGCGTGTGCAATAACCGCATAACACTGTAATAACAATACATAGTCAAGTAGGGGTTTGAAGCTCAGTACTGGTACGTGCATGTTTGTGTGTGTGTCATCAGTATCCTGTGTTGGGGTGATTGTATAATGACAGGATCCATTGCAGTGTGGTTTTGCTACATCATTATATTGAGGATCTATATGTCCCATTGTCCACATTACAAGGCCAACAGTTTTCAAACACTGTAGAGGTTGTTGTAGACAATCTTCAGCCATAAATGTGTACAGCCATGTGCAATTACTATGTGACAGTATGGATTAGTAAACTATATAGGCAACTATTATAATACCCAGATACCACTCTCCACCCATGGATCATATACAAACATGCTTGGCTCTTACTCTCTTACTCCCTTCCTTTCTTACTTTGTCTCTGTCTCTCTCTATCTCTCTCTCTCCCCCTCTCTGGTGGATGTGGAAAAGTACATCTAGGCAGCAGCTTGAGTATTGTAAGTAATGCTCATGATCAGCTAATGGCCTGTGCATGAATTGCAGTTCCCCACTTGCTAATTGCATGCAGAACAGCTGTGGTATCATTCCTATAGCCAATTGCATAGAAACACACTCCTATAACTAAGCACTTCATGCGGGTGTTGGCCCTTTTCCTTCACTGTGAGCAGGACTTCATGTGGGTGTTTGACAAACAGCATCACAGAGGGTAGTTGGAAATACCTCTTACAACATACACTGTGGAGACAGGCCAACAAACAGGAGGGGGATGTTCCAGACATGGGGACTGAATGTAAGTATTGCTGTTCTACATTTGAAGTAATGTTGGTTTAACAGGGTTTGTGTGGATATGGCTGTTCTTCATGATTTAAAGTCTGGCATAATAGTGTTATGTGGTTGAGGAAACTCTCACTTGTAGGGCTATCTGCAGACTAGCCAGAGTTTGGAGTCTTACATGTGGTGTGTGACTCACACATTTCCTATCTTTACAAATGCAGTAGCATACTCTGATGATTGCAGTCAATCCATGTGAGGTACTGACTTCATATCTCTCATAAGAGTTATGTCACAACAAACCCTGTTACACCAGGAAAGTTCTCAGTTTATCACAGCAATATGTCAATACTGGCCCTGTGTTTGTGACTCTGTCCCCCAAGTCTGTCACCCTTTGTCCATATGTCATGCAGTAAGAGATGGATATGCACAGTACATCATTATTTGCTGACATCATACCTGATAACAAGCCAGAGAGATAGCAGACTGCTAGACATGTTATGTATAGTAGGCCTTATATTTGAGGACAAAACCTGGACATTCGGTTGTAGTCTGTAAAGTAGTGAGGTCTGTGTACTTATGGTGATTGCTGACAGAGTGTGTATTAGGTTCATAGGTAGCTACTAGGCTATCTGCCCAAAGGCATTTATAAGCCTAGCCAGAATGTGTTGGCTTTCGCTGCCCCCTTAGATTAGTTCCCTGTGACTCTGTCCAGCAGAGCCACTGAAGTGATCCCTGGGGTAAACTTTCTGTTTCCCATCCACTCATCAAGGTTTCTCTTGAAGAGTGCTAGTGAGGAGCTCTGCCTAATATAGATTGGAATCTTGTACCAAAGCATGGGAAGTCTCTGGGACAGGAATCTATCCCTCCAGCACATCCTATTTATTGTTGTGGTGAGGTTTAGATCCCTAGAGAATGTTGCTCGAGCGGATAAGGTTTTCTTTAGGTGGCACATGTCCATCAATTCTGGGTTGGACATGGCCTTGTATGTCAGGCAGAGATCACCTCTGAGCAGGCGGTATGCAACCAAGTACAGCTGGAGTTTCTTCAGTTGAGATGCATACGGCATCTGTTTGAGGCCAGTGATCCTCTTGGTGAGGTTCTTCTGTGGTCTTTCCAGCTGTTGCAGGTGTCTTCTAAGGTACATCCCAAATGGGGCATTGTACTCTATGATGGGTCTGATGAGTGATGAGTGAGGGGCACAATGACCTCTTTTGATCTGGATGCAAACCCTATTGTGATTAGGTGGGCCACATAGAAGGATTTCCTAACCACTTTGGCATTGTGATTATCAAAGGAGAGATTACTATCTACATGGGTCCCCAGATCCCTTATTACATTTTTCGTATTTAGGGGACTACCACCTATGTAGTAGTTTGTAGGTACTTTGTTATTTCCAAAGGGAATAACTATGCACTTTTTGGCATTTAGCTTGAGGCCATGATTTTGACACCAGGTATCCATCTCAGTGAGACCCTTTTGGAGGATGTCTGTGTCAGCCGGTGAGTCTATAGCCCCTAGTTTGCAGCCGTCTGCGAACTTGGTCAGCCATAGTCATCCTGTGCTTGTCTGTACTTCTGAAAAGTATATGCCGAACAGGAAGGGTCCTAGGACTGAGCCCTGGTGAATGCCACTTGTAACTGGTTTACAGTCAGACCTAGCTCCTGCAACTCTCACCATGTGGGTTCTGTCCGTGAGCCATTTGGCTACCCATTTTGTGACATAGGGGTTTATGTTCAGGCTGGTGAGCTTGTCTATAATACCAGAATGGGGAATGGTGTCAAAGGCCTTAGCGAGGTCTAGGTAGGCTGTGTGTACCACCTTTCCCTCATCTATAGCCTTGGTAACTGTCTCAAAGAAGTCCACCAGGTTTAGGAGGCATGATCTATCCTTAAAGCCGAACTGGGTAGGGTCCAGTGTTTGGGGGTTCCCAATGTCTCTGTTAATGAGTTCCATGATGATGCACTCCATAGCCTTGCAGACCAAGCTAGTCAGGCTTATAGGGGGATAGTTCGCAGGGTCTGCTGTGGCTCCACCTTTGTGGAGCGGAATAACCGTTGCTGTGCACCACCCTATGGGTACATAGCCTGTGTAGTTTGAACAGTGTGTTTAGGTGAGGGGTTAATTCATCTTTGAGCTCATGTAGGATGTAGCCTGGGACACTGATGCTGTGTTTTTGGCTTTGGAGAGGTCTATTTTAACGTGAGTATTTATGATTTCAGGGGCTCTACATTCTTTTGGTATGATTATGGGCCCTTTTGGAGGTGAGAGGGGAGTGAAGTTTGTACTGAACCTGTCTGCCAGGATGTTGGCAAAATCAGTTGATTCAGTGTATTTTGTGCCATTCTGCACTAACCCTGAGCAGATCTGAGCATTGCCGCTTAGATTTTTGACATAGCTAAAGAATGCTTTGTGGTTATCTTTGGAGTCCTTGGCAAGTTTTCTTTCAAAGCTCGCCTTGGACGATTTTATGAGGGATCATAGTTTCTTGCTGATACAGATCAGGGATGTCTTCCCTTCTTGGGATTTTACTCTTTTCTGTACTAGTTTCCTCCTTCTATTGTATAGCTTGCTTATGGCAGGGGTGCACCAGACTGGTTTCCTTTTCTTGGAGGAGTGAGTCTTGGTTTTGCTTGGGATAGCACGACCCATGCATTCTTGTAGGTGCCTGTAGAATACCTTAGTAAAGGATTTTGCAGCTTAGACAGCATTATCCTTTAGCATGGGGGCTTTGAAACTTCCCACCTCTGTCTTAAGTAATGTGAAGTTTGCTTTTGTACAGTTTTTCACAGTGGTTTCCTTGTCCGGGGGTGGGGCTGGAATGTGGATATCCAAAATTACTTGTTTATTGTCAGATCTAACCAGCGAGGGGTTGACCTCTGGTGTGGAACACCGGTCGCTCATGTTGGTAATGACCAGGTCCAATATGTTGTCACCTCTGGTGGGAGTGCTGACCAGTTGTTCCAGGGCATTTGAGTTTATAAATTCTAGGAAATGTTGGGCAAGGGAGTTAGTACTTGAGTAGTTCTCCCAGTTAATGTTTGGGTAGTTGAAATCACCCAATACTAGGGTGTTTGGTTGAACCTTTATGTTACCCAGTGTTTCCAGAAATGCAGAATGGGCATCCTGAGATATGGTGGGTGATCTGTAGCAAGCTACAATTTGAATTGCAGTTTTGCCCATTGTTAGTTGCATGTAGATAATCTCTGAAGCATCGTGCTGTGCCACTAACCTGGAGGTGTGGGTATCCTTAATGAATATGGATACTCCCCCGCCTTTTGTATTTTGATCCAAATTCTGTGGCCAAAATGTATGGTATGAGTGGTAGCATGGCAATGCTGGGGTGCTCTCTGGAGCCTTAAACCAGGTTTCTTTTTGAGCCTTGCCTAAAAAAGACACTATGGTGGTGGCAAGAGCCTTGGCCAGTATTTGAAAGCCTAAGGGTGACAGGTGCAAGCCGTCTCTAGCGAAGCAGAGTGGCTTGTCGAGCATGTCATCCCAGGCAGACAGACACTGGATCTCCTTTGAAAGACACCAAAAACTAGCCAATTGTTGAAATTGATATTTTTTTCTTGATAGCTTGGTATCATTCTTATTGAGGGCAGGATGCTACTCAGGATCAGGGTCATACCGGACTGGGCTATGTGATCAGAGAGCTCTTCCATGTCTCTTTTCATGTAGTCCAGGGAGGTACGGCTCAGGTCATTCATACCAACATGGACAATGACAGAGTCATATTTGTACTTGTTCTGGAGTGACCTGAGTGCTTGTGTTATGTGGCGGATCCTGGCACCCAACAGGCAACTAACAGTAGCCTTCTCCTTATTCAGCCTAGTGAGTGGGACGTCAGTGTGCCTGACTATAGAGTCACCTATTACTAGTATGTTGGGTATGTTATTTTGCCTTGAGGGCTGTGATTGCGTGGCACACTGGTTTTGTGAAGTATGTGTTTCATGGTTTGTGTTGGGGGGTGGAGGTTGCTTGGATGTCTGCTTTGGAGGGCTCTGTTGCTTTTGCAGATTTTTATTTAGAGCCTCCAAGTATGTTTTCGTGTATTTATGTGCGTTTTTTGCCAGTGCTGGTTAAATGGGTCTATGTGAGACTGGTGGTGTGATGCCAGTATTTCCCTTCTCCTCTTGACTGTCTGAGCCAGTCTTGGGTTGTGAGAGCTTAGCCTCCAGTTTGGCTGTATAATTGCATCTCTTGCATGCATTAGTGTTTGGTGGTAGGAGGAGAGGGTTGTTTGTGTACATGAGGCAGTTGTAACATTGCCTCAAAATGCCCAGATTCACCAGTTGGACTGGAGAGTACACCTGAAACTGCCCTTTGGACATGCCTGGACAGGTACAGTAAACTGTTTTACTGAATGGCTGGTAAGGTGGAATAGAGAGCCTTGTTCTTCTGTAGTGCTAGGGTTAATAAGTGCTTGCTATGAGGTTTGAGCAAGTGCCGGGCTGAGAAATGAATGGCTTGTGTGCTTAAGTTGAAAGTTTTGTCTAGTTCCAAGGGAAAAATTGAAGAGGAGACTTTGTGGAGCCGGGAATACTTATACCCTAGCTAACCAGCGCTGCCCGGCACGCAAAACCAGACAAATGCGTTTTTTATAGCAGGGAAATGAAAGAGAGAGAAATTAGCCCAAAATGGCCAAAAAACTACTACTTTCTAGGCTGTAACCACTCCTCCAGGGACAGATAGGCTGATCAAAGCTCCCCTGTCTCACAGGTGAACAGAGAAACTTCCTTTTATCTAAGTAAGGTATGGGCAAACACAGAGATTTGTAACACAGGCCTGAATTCAGCACTAACCTGAAAACTGGACTATACTAGCTTAGAAAGGCAGGAAACAAGTATATATATATATATATATATATATATATATATATATATTTTTTTTTTTTCAGAAAATAAAGCAGAGACAATCAAAAAAACACTTCAAATGCTCATAAAAAGATGCTCATTGTTATATATCTCAGTTCAGAGTTGTAGTCAATGCCCCTAGTAATAAAGTAAGAAGAAACACAAATACAGTAAAAGCAAATGAATAAAGTGTTTTTTTTAGATATATAAGACAATAGAAAATGAACAATCTGATTTAAACAAGTGTGAATATTGTGAATATGTTACTTGGCCTGTGTACAGACTGTGATAGATGTCATTGTTCTTGGTCCCGTTCTATCTGACATTGCATGCTGCTCCAGTTTATGGTACCCTATCAGCGTATATGTTTGTAAGACCAGACTGATACATGTCCCATACCACAGTCAGGCATCAGACTACACTGTGTATTGCCCCAATATACGTAGGGTTAGTGTGTAAGTGGCACATATGAGGATGGTTTTGCTCACACAGTCCTTATACTGTACTATTAATTAGGCTTACCATAATGTGACTGTGACTGTGTTCAGATTGGTTGTGGGTATGCGCTTTCACACTGGTGTTTGTTACTCCATGCTGTTACATGCCTGTAATGCCTGCTATATTTGCAGGTACATAGGAAACTTGGGTCAGTGTTGTGGCAGTCTGCCTGTAGTTTTCACAGTGCTTTGTGACATGCCTAGCAGCTTAGTGTATTTACTTAGTGTGATGTTATGTCCAGATATTTGTCAGATGTACTGTTGCCTGGCCACCATAAGTGTTGTGTATTTCTGAGGAAAGCATTGGGAAGCTGTGAAGATGGATGTCACTAACTAGTGGGAAATATGTGGGCTTGGGACCTCTGCTCCTCCTGTTAATGTGTGTTAGGACAGAAAGGAGTTTGCGAATGCATCAACTGTGTGAGCTTATCTATTCTGGTATTTTTGTGACATCCCCATTTACATGGCTGTAAACATCCACTTTGTCAGGCTTGGTCCATACGTCTTGCACTAAGGAGTTCTGTGTATACCTCTGGACTGACCAGATTGTGTCAGACTGTCCACTTTTATTAGTCATATTTCTGCTGTATTCCACAGTATAATCACTGTGATTTGTGTAGTATTTAACTATGATGATCTTATGATGTCTGTCAGTAACTGATTGTGTACATGTCAGTATCAGAAGTGACTTCCCACACATGTCTGTTAATACAACCCCTGTTACTGTAGCAACATTCTACATTTACATTCTACATGTATACCTGCAATACTTACATTACACCCCCTTGCCCTAAGAGGTTGTGACTATTGGTGCTGTATGATTCCACTACATATATAGGTATATATATATATATATATATATATATATATATATATACATAGATAGATACATACATACACACACACACACACACACACATATATATATATATATATATGTATATATATATATATATATATATATATATATATGTATGTATGGGTCCACTATGTAATTTCAAAATACTGAAATCTAGAAATTCAGTATTTTGAAATTACATAGCCGAAAACTCAAAGTTCTGAAACTGGCAGAAGCATGAAATTCAAAATCCCGAAGCACGGAGATGTTGAACTTCCGCTTCCGCTGGTGCGGTGTGTGGATGTATCAGTTGAATTTAGGTAAGTTTGTGTGTGTAAATGTGTTGGTTAGGGGCTTTAGTGTGTTTAAGTGTGTGTTGTGATTGTGATGTGTGTTTTTGACGGACTGTAAGATATGTGTGTGTGAGTTTCGTTTGTGTTTCTGTTTGTGCGATCTCGGTGTTAGAATATATAAGTAGGGGGAGTGTGAGGGGGCAGCTAGTGTAGATGCATTTTTTTGATTGTGGGAGGAGTTTTGTGTTTGTTTACGTGTGTACTGTATGTGTAACATAGTTTCGGCATTTTGAATTTTGCGGTTGTGTGTTTTCAGAATTGTGAGTTGTGCTTGGGTTTTCGGCTATGTAATTTCAAAATACTGAATTTTAGGATTTCAGTATTTCGAGATTACATAGTGGACCCATATATATATTTATATATATATATATATATATATATATATATATATATATATATATATATATATATATATATATATATATATATACACATACACACACACACACACACACATATATATAGATATATATACGCATATATATATATATATATATATATATATATATATGTTTAAGTACAAGTATACATATATCTACATATATGTGTGTGTGTGTGTATATATATATCTATATATATATATATATATATATATATATATATATATATATATATATATATATCCATATCCTTGTTATGCGTAAACATGTGTATTGTATATACCTTGTCAGATGTATCCCACCATATTTATCTGATATTTGTATATTTAGATATAACAACATACTGATTCAACACTATTTTCACTAACAAGTACTAAACAATTGTAGAAGTCAAAGCACTTGTTCACTACTATTCATTACGTGTACTGACAGATAAATTTGAACAAACAACAAACATCATTACAGCTGTGATGGCTTAGTGGTTAACTGCTGTGACAATAGTGTATAGGGTCCTGGGTTCAAGACCTGCAATGGTTATTTCTTTTGTTGCTAGGCAGAACAAGGACTGTTGGATACAGAGTGGTTAAGGCAGTTGTGAGCAGCTTTAAGCAGGTTTGCATGGGTTTGCGCGATGGTAAGCAGTGCTAATGTACAGATAAATGAAAAGGTGCTTACACTGTGCCCACTTTGCTTACCACTGTGCAAATCTGCTTAGCAGTTACATTTAAGCAATGCTTACTCATAGCTTAGCCTTGTTAACCAGTGATCACATTCCAAACTGAGAAAATAGCAGGGTAATGACATCTTTAATAAGTGTATTTAATTCCATGTATATAACATGCTTCTATGTGCTGTCATTACAGTAGCAAGTGGTGTGAGTATACTGTATGGGACACCTGAGTATATAAGGCTAGTACAACAATCGTTTCTCTTTTTATGTGTTTCATACATGGGTAGTATCCCAGGTTATATACAGTCACACTTGCATGTATTGTTTCATTATGTTACTACTGTTAACAGTGCTTTCCCAAATAAGAGTACATTGCAGATTGTAGTACTGGAACCATACACCCCTGCATGCAAAGCTGGACTCTGAGTATTGACTATCGTGTTCTTGGTGTGTGAGCTGTGTGTTATTAAGTATTTGCTACGTGATATTGATCTGATATGTGGATATTAACTGTAGACTACTATGTGTATAGGACATCTCATTGAGGGCTGCTGTCATGTAGTAATGGCATACCTATCTGTTTCAGACGTCTGTCTGCCAAAACATTCATCCTAATGCATAACCTGTTGGCAAGCTGATTTCTGTCTGTCCTCTGTACGGATGTGCAGAAGTCAGGTATCCATCACGCCTGCTTACAGGCAATCTATGCTTGACTGATACTGACACCGACATGTCTGTCCAGCTGTGTTATGAATGCCACAGCTAGGAATCCATACCCTGTATGCACCACATGCCATGGATACTTCAACTAGACTACCACAGTCAACAAAACATGCTTGGGTACAGGTCTCCAACCCAGACACTGGCCATGTTATGTAATATATGTTGCATACATGTCAATTGGAGCACCTCACTGGCACTCTGCAAGAGATAACCAGATGATTGGATTTTGCATTTAACTGTCACCTTAGGGCTTACTCAAATGGCATCAGTTGATAGATGGCCTGCTGACAAATGTCAGGTGGCATGATACCACTGTACCCACATCCCCTACACTTCTCATCTCTCCATGGACATTATCCTGGTACACACCTAGGAGCACCTGCACCTATGGACCCCAGAACTGACAAATCTGTCAGTGTGCATTACTGAGAATAACAGTGTCTGTGTGTTTGCAAACTTGTAGTTGATAATACCCTGAGGGCCTTCTCACCCACTACACCCCCATTGCTATAGTTAGAAATGGCTGCTGCTGTAATGGGCATTAAATGTACCTTGTTATACTCTTCATCCTATGGGCTACCTGGAACTTGGATTATCAGCATAACACTGTTGTACAAATGGGTAGATAGGCATGGGTTACCCTCTGAGTCCTGGCAAGTATATGCATGTGTGCAAGTGTGTATATTTGTAGGATACAGCATTCTCAGTCCACATTCTCCAAATACAATACACCTTCCCATACATTACAAAGGATAGTGATGTTGCTGACATTAGCAGAGCCATGACAAACCCTCACCCTACTACCCCTGTGGTATGTGCAATAAGTTCATATCCCTGTAGTAGCACTGATGAGATAGACAAGGGGTTGTATTACAGTCCTGGTCAATGTGTGATTGTGAGTATGTTAGAGTATTATCATGGGTTTCAGTGAGTAAAATATGCAATGTGGGGTGTGGGTGCTGGGTATACTGTCTTTTCACCATGGTACCCCCAGTAAATGTCCCAAGGTCCACTGTATGAGGACCATTGTCACTATCAACCATCCAGGGAATTTATTACACTACCAGCCCAATGATGTATGTGCTGTGTGCAAATTATCTGTAACAGAATAGACTCACTGGCAAGGTAGTTAACACTGATAAACCCAGGTCTCTCACATGTGTCTATGACTGTTATGTGTTTGTCATTATGTACATGACAGTATGTCATACTATGTATTGCTCATTAACACCCAGTAGATCTCCCATTATCATACTGTACAAGGCCTGGTGATGTTCTTCATTTAACAAGAAACTTGTGACTCACCTCACCCTAAAAGCTGTCTGGTATATGCAATTAAGGCCAAACACATAACTAGCAATAAGTACCTAGGTAGGGGTTCTACTCTCAGTGTTGCCAATTAAGTGTGTGTGTGTGTATGTGAAGGGATCTACTTCAGTTTGCAGAAAATACATGTCCCAGTAGGTCATCTGTCCAAGAACTGATTAGCAAACACAAACATTTCAAAGGAATCATCTTGTGGGAAGTCATTCCATCAAAACTAGTAGTAGATGTGTAAATGCTCTCTTCCCCAATGCACAGCTGTACAGCGATACTGGAGTTGGTATATATAGCTGGGTGTGGATGCCCTCTTTGGGGTTATTTGTTGTGTGTATCCCCTGCTTAGTCTACTGTAATACTTTACAGTTTATGTTGTCAATCACACTATGTGTGGTTCTACACCACTCCACACCCTCCAAAGTGGAGGGCTTTGCCACCCACACCAGCACATCTATGTTTACCAAATCCAGGATTGCACTACATTGGGGAAGAGGGCATATACCCTGCCAGTACCATCGTCAATGACATTAAACTGGCAGACTGATTATTTATCGATGTGATGTTTTGCCTATTTTGTCTTGGTGGAAGTATAGGCTAAAATGGGTTAACTGCTAAATTAAGTACATCCATGTGTTCAGCATTCTCTGTGTATTGCATCAACACCAAAGCCTCTGTGTGTGTGTGTTATTCACAAATATTTGGTGTGTGCCACTCAGTACACTTACCATTGTCCACTGTAGAAGGGCTGCTGACATCAGCCACCGTGAACTCACCTGTATACACCCCTCAGACCTATCAACCATGTGGCACTTACAGTAACTGTTATACAGACCTACTACTTGTGTTCAGCTGTACCCAGGATATGACACAGTCAATGTGTCACCACAGTGCCATACCCCTTGTAGGAAACAGCAGCAGACCAATATCCTGCTGACACATAGACACCTACAACACAAACTGAATACATTATGGAGACTACAGTCAGTGTTAATAACGGCTATAATGCATCATGGCTGGACAGCTACACATCCTGACATGTAAGCGTTAATCTTTCCAGCTGAAAACACGTTACACAGCATTACATTGCTAAACCTTAGCACATTCACCCTGTGCATCAGAACCATATTAGCCTGTCCATGCATCAATGGTATGGGTAACAGGGATGTGGCACAGGTATCATCATATGCACAGGGTGTGTTGTGGGTTTGCCAGAGACCTAGACTGAGCCATTTGGTTGACATCATGTGTGTGTGTTAAGGGGTTTCATTATCAATTGGGCTGGGCAGATATGGTGTGTGTAGGTATGAAGGTGCTCTAGCTGTGTTGGTGATGTATGTGTGTGCATGTATGCACACAGTTCTGCTATGTGGTTGCCCTATACAGGAGGGTTTTGGGCAGCTGCAGACTGTACATGGTAGGGTGTGCAGTTCACTGTCTACGGCCACGGACACGGGAACTGTGCTTGCCAGGGGTTCCACAGGCACTATCAGATACAAGCCCAGATATGGTACTCTCCCCTGAAGATGACAAATGTCTGCTGGATCTGGGTCCCTGCTGGGACCGGCCAGAACCACATGCACGTGGCCTGCTGTGTTGTGGTGTGGACAGCACCCCTACTGCAGTGCTGGTGCTGGTACTGCCACTATGGGAGTGGCTGTGACTTGTTGCATGTCCACGTAGACCTCCACCTGTTGGTGTTTCTGACCTACATCCACATGGCTGTCACCCTACCCCCACCATATGCTCTAACACAGACATTGTATGGTTGAGGATTTCCAGCATCTCACCCAACCGTCTATCCAGGACTTCTGCAAAATAACGGTGGGCACCTGCAAGATAAAAATGTTGTCAAGTACAGCAGAATGAGTAGCCCTCTGAAGCCTCAGACCTCATCTGGTATAACATTCCATATGTGCCTGTGCCTCCATGATGGCCCGAAACATGTGTCTGGTGACACCTGCTGTGGCACTTCTACCAGGGGCATGATGGCCAGCAGCTCTCCTATGAGCACCCCTGTACATCTGCCTGTGTGGTACCTCGCTGGTCATCCGGCTATGGCTGCTGTGTACAGATGCACTTGCCATAATCACTGCACTGTCTTATCCCATGTCACCACCCGCCAACTGTCCCTCATCTGTGGCCACTGGTGATGGGGTATGTATAGGCATTGTGACTGTGTGTGGGAATGGGGTGGATAAAAGTGGGATGTCAACCAATGACACAGCTTCAGCCCCTGACAACCCTGCCTGTGCTTAACCATACCTATCATCATTGTCAGAGTCTGTATGGGTACTAATATCAGTTTGCCTGCAGGAGGGACCCTGACCCACCTCACCACCTGTGAGCGGAAAACAAAAAACATAATTTAAGACCTGCACATCATTGCTTACCTATGCACACACACACACACACACACACACACACACACACACACACACACACACACACACACACACACGCACACACACACACGCACACTTACTTACAGGTGAGATGGCACAAAGATATTACACAGACCTCTCATAACCAACAGTCAACATGCATGACATATGGCACTCAACAGCATGCACTGCAGCTATACTCAATCCTTGTTAACAACATTATACATCAGTGTGATGCATGAGTTGTGCTAGTAGGTGACGCCCCTTCCCCTGGAACACACTGCACCCATGTACACAGTATTGCTTTGTACCTGTTCAGCACCCTGGCATGTACTGTGCACCATACCTCATGAGTGTACACACCATTGCTGAATGTGTATATGTGTGGCAGTTATGTTTGCTCTGTTGCTCACAGCCCCTGTGTGTTTGTTTGACACATACCTAGGATGATATGAGGACAGATGTCAATAGTGAAAGCCTGACCTCAATTTGCAGATCTCATCATCAGCAGTGCATGTATGAGCAATAAAATCCAATAAAATCCAATTACACTGACAACCTTCAAAGCTTACTTTGGCTATGAGGAGTGTACCTACCCTTATTGACATGCCAGCCTCTTCCCTGATATGCAATGGGGCCACAATACTACATATGTTAACATTACACACACCTGATATGTGACATATGACCTGTGCAATCAAATGCAGTATCAAACAAATGTGTTAGTTGTGCAGGTGCTGATTGAGATGCATACAATATATGGGTTGCATAAGTCTGCACACCCTTACCACGATGGTTTGTTGCAGCACCTGTTAAGTGAACTACAGCAGTCACTATTCCTGGAAGGGGTATACTAGCATGGCCCATCTTCACCTGACATTATTTGGTCACTCCATCCTACAAATGTTCCCCACCTCTGCCGGATTGCAAGGTCAGCTCATGTGCACAGCCCTTAGAAGTCACACAGTGCCTTCACTATTGTTGTGGAATCAGGGTTATGTCTGGCACAATTCATGACCTTGACTGTGTTCAGATACAACCATTCATAGTGAGCTTTGGATGTATTCAGTTCAATGTTGTGTTTCAGGATGACACCCCTCCCCATCCTCAGCCTTGCTGCAGATGCTTGACAACTATGGGCCACACATGAGTATCATTTTGCAGTGTTTCAAATTCAGAACGCCATGTCTGCTGGCCTGAGGTGGAGTGAAGTGTTGCTTGTGCACCACATGTATCTTTATTAATACTGTCTGTAGGTTTCAGCCTTGGTCTTGGTACACCATTACACATTGCAACACATGCCTTTGGGAGACTTGATGTTATGCATATGCTACCTGTAGAGAGCTCTGGATGATGTTTCCAGTGGAACAACTCTTCCATCTGATTACCCTAACCCATAGGCCACACTTATGCAGAGTCTAGGTGATTGTTTGTAAGATGTGTGCAAGCCATGGCTGCTTCTACTGCAGGTAAGTGGGCAAATGTCATGGACATACTTCTTGGACAGCAGACCATTACCTGGTGTGACATTGAGGCCCTGTACTTGATGGAATGTGCGTACTCAAGAAGAGTGAATACTGTCAGTGCCTCAAAAGCTGCTTCCACAATATGTTACTTGGAGTGTGTGCACACTTATGCTTCCAGTGTTTGTTAAGGTATGTATTCCCCATATTTGTTATCCTAACATAGGATTCCACATTACACATTCATTGCTCATGTTAGGATCAAATTACAGGTTGTAAAAGGTGTGGAATGTGGTAGTGTGATATGCCATTGTGTAGATCTGTAACAGTTGCCATTGTAATAGTGGTGTATACACTGTTGTAGCCACTGTATAAGGGTAATGTTTCAGATATGTCCCTGCTGTAGGCCATTTGTCCCACCATTATGTTCATCTCTGTCCACACATCTTGCACTGGCAGGTTGTTAGGTGTACTGCAGGACTCTTTCATACCCTTCAGATATGCCACCATTGTGACCACTGTGATGCAGTGGCGTTAACAGCAACAATAAGTGAACATGTACAGCATGCATTATGGGTAGGTGTGTTAAATATGTGCATGGCAAATACCATGGGCATAACATGGCCGGTGTATTGGCAAACCTGAACAAAAAAACTCCATACTCACCAGCTACAGGCTGCTGTCCCAGAGGTATACCAGAGGGACCTACATAGTTGTGTGAGAGATGTAATGTCAGTAGCCACACCTGTAGCATCGGTACAGGGTGGGACCAGCATTTCAGGACATCAGCAGTACAAACCCACAATACTAGAGTTTATGCACATCTGTTCATTACTACACTGCCGCAACAGACTTTGTTATCTGACATATGCATGAAGATACTTTACAGATGAAGATGGATAAGCAACAGTGGTCTACTAATGTGCCCTGTGGCCTTACCTGCATGTGCCTCGTCCATTGTGTGGGTAGCACCCACCTCTACAATGCTACCATCAGGTTTCTGGCTTGGCTGGCAGGCAGGTTCCCAAGGCTGGCGAGGAGCTCCTCAGCATGTGTCAGTGAGGGCTGGATGGCACGACCCCCACCTGTGGCTAGCTGGTCCCTCCTAACTGCAGCAGCACACTTATGGACATGGCGGATGAGATCAGTTCAACAATATCACACCTGCTCATATCTGCAGTTATGCAGGCTGACATCTTTTACCCTGTGGATGAGCTTGTTCCACAGGACAGTCCTCTCCTGCAGATCATGGACATGTATGCCCAAAGAGGGATCTGTGGTGATGCACAAGGTAGCTTATTATTATTTCATTCTCCTGTGGAGTAGAAGCACGGAGACACTCCCGGGACATGGTACCTGGAATGCATAAACAGGAAAAAAGGTATGAGGACCTCATACTGCAAGGATATAATAGTTGTTAATTGAAATCTCTCTCCCCGCACCACCATAGCTGCAACAATAATCTGAACACACTAATCAATGGGCATGTTTACACCAAACCTACTGTTGGGACATATATCCTACTGTGCAACAAATATTGAAATGTGTTTCTATTAATGCTCCATGTTGAAACACTATCATTGGTGGCCTGTTGCTAACAATGTAATCTGCATGCCATTGTAATGGCCACTGTGGTTCCATATATGCATGTGTTCTGTTTGCTACGCAACTGTTTCAAATCTGGTGTTTTGGGTTAATGGGAATATCTATGCATGCTTTTAAAACTAATCCTGGATTGTATTGACTATTACTACCCACATATGTTCTAAAATTGCAACACAATAGCATGACTGGGAAGGCTGTTCCCAGAAGAACAACCTGTCCCATTTCATCTGGCAGTGGCACCAGGCCACAGCACATCTGGGACCCACGCCGGGGCCTCCTCATCTGCTAGTTCTGCACTACCTTCAGGTGGAATCACCTCAGGGGATGGTGCTTGCCCTCCCCAGGAGTGGGCACAGACAGGATCCTGTCACCTGAAGTCAGGTCCAGGGTCTGGTGCATAGGGAGTTCCGCAGAGAATTGGGGGATCTGTTACACGAGTTTGAGGTCTTCATGGTGCAATTAGAGGGTCAGGCTGCCCCTCCTGCTCAGCCCCCAGCACAGCCACCTTCAGGGCCATGAAGGTGCAGTGGTGACTGCCCATGGGTGGGGACCTCAGTCCCACGGTTTCCATTTGGGGGCTCATGGGCTTCCAATTTCCAAACACCCCTCCCCATCAAAGGTGTTTACCTGCCACATGTGTCATATATCACCCCTGTATACTGTCCTGTCTGCCTTATCTGTCTTCCGATCCAAACTCCCTCCCCAAATTTACCTACTATCCTTCCCCAACATCCTTCTCTCACCTTACCAAAAAAAGGGCAATCTATTCCCAACAAGAATTTCACATCATGCATAACTGTCCATTTTCCAGCTGCTTACAACTGCTTACAGGTGTATCCAGCAGCCCTTGTTCTGGCCAGCAAATAAATTATCAGCCCTTGCAAGTGTCTAACCCAAGACCTTGCACATCATAGCCACAGCAATTTACCACTAAGCCATCTGAACTGCAGATATGTGTGATGTTTTCTCAAACATATCATGCAGCACAGTCATTCAACAGTAGGGAAAATGTATTTATATATATATATATATATATATATATATATATATATATATATATATATATATACATGTGTGTGTGTGTTTGTGTGTGTGTATAAGTAGACATACAAGTGTGTATATATATATATATATATATATATATATATATATATATATATATATATATATATATATATATATGTGTGTGTGTGTGTGTGTGTGTGTGTGTGTGTGTGTGTGTGTCTGTATATATGTAGACATACATGTATATATATATATATATATATATATATATATATATATATATATATATATATATATATATATATATGGAGTGCATACAGATATCGGATCCACACTCTGAACCTCCTTCCTCCACAGCTGCAATGTTCTGCCTTGCTACGAAACAGAGCATCACATGTGGACACAGCCTAACATTGGGGGGGGGGGGGAATATATAGGGACAGATAGTAGATATGCCTATTACAAACCTATGAAGTTTGTGCGTGATACATTTTACATTACCATGACTGTTCTGAAAGTGGTGGGGTCTGAAACCCATGTTTCTATCATGACTTCATTACTTCCACCTTCAGCTATTTGCCAGACTAATATACATGTTTGGAGGAACAGAACAAACACTATGATGGCTTAAATCTTGACATTCTAGATTAGAAAGGCTCACCCAGACTCTGCTACCCTTTGCTGTGAGGGAAAGTTTAGTTTGCTTTTTATTTGTTGTACTACTTTATTGCCTTTTTCTATTTTGAATACTGTAATTTGTTTTATTTACCTTATGTTTTACTTGATTTCCGCTTTTAACTGCATATTAAAACTTGAAAAGAGACCACAGCTCTGCCTGTTGTGAGTCAGGCAGAAATTAGTACTGGTCAATAGAACAGGTCAGTTAAGGTTAATCATCTGTGAACTGAGGGGGGTGGAGCTAGGAACTAAACCTTCTATTTAAGGGGTAAAATAAAACATTTCAGTGCTTTACTAGAAAGGCTCACCCAGACTCTGCTACAATTTGCTGTGAGGGAAAGGTTAGTTTGATTTTTATTTGTTGGATTACTTTATTGCCTTTTTCTATTTTTAATAATGTGATTTGTTTTATTTACCTTATGTTTTACTTGTATTCTGCTTTTAACTGTATATTAAAACTTGAAAAGAGACCACAGCTCTGTCTCTTGTGAGTCAGGCAGAATTTTTTCCCCACTCTCCCATCCAGTTACTGTAGTGTCCTTAAACACCACTGTTTTTCTAGTTGCCTTCCCCTTGTGTTACTTTGACCATATATCTCATTTCCTCTCTGTTTTTTCCTGTCTTGTGTGAGTAAGCACAAAATTATCATTTTGTGAAATCACTCCCCTTCAACTATTTAAATGTATTGGTAATTTTGGGCTAATTTCTATCTCTTTCATTTACCTGCTATAAATACTGCATTTGCCTGGTTTTGCACACCAGGCAGCACCAGTTAGCTAGGGTATAACTATTCCTGGTGTCACAAAGTTTCCTCTTCAATTTTTCCCTTGGAACTAGACAAACTTTCAACTTAAGAATTCAAGCCATTCATTTCTCAGCCCGGCACTTGCTCAAAACGCATAGCAAGCACTTATAAACCCTAGCACTAGTCCCTCCTATACTGTACAGAAGGACAAGGCTCTCTATTCAACCTTACCAGCCATTCAGTAAACCAGTTCACTGTACCTATCCAGGCATGTCCAAAGGGCAGTTTCAGGCATACTCTCCAATCCAACTGGTGAATTTGGGCATTTTGAGGCAATGTTACAACTGCCTCATGTACACAGACAACCCTCTCCTCCTACCACCAAACACTAATACATGTGAGAGATGTAATTATACAGCCAAACTGGAGGCTAAGCTCTCTCAACCCAAGGCAGGATCAGACATTCAAGAGGAGAAGGGAAATACTTGCATCACACCACCAGTCTCACAAAGACCCATTAAACCAGCACTGGCAAAAAACACACATAAATACAAAAAAACATACTCAAAGGCTCAAAATAAAAATCTGCAAAAGCAACAGAGACCTCCAAAGCAGACATCCAAGCAACCTCCACCCCCCCCCCCAGCACAAATCATGAAACACATACTTCACAAAACCAGTGTGCCATGCAATCACAGCCATTAAGGCAAAATAACATACCCAACATACTAGTAATAGGTGACTCTAAAGTCAGGCACACTGACATCCCACTCACTATGCTGAACAAGGAGAATGTTACTGTTAGCGGCCTGTTGGGTGCCAGAATCCACCACATGACACAGGCACTCAGGTCACTCCAGAACAAGTGCAAATACGATTCTGTCATTGTCTATTTTGATGTGAATGACGTGAGCCGTACCTCCCTGGACTACATGAAAAGAGACATGGAAGAGCTCTCTGATCTTGTAGCCCAGGCCCATATGACCCTGAGCCTGAGTAGCATCCTGCCGTCACCAAGAATGATACCACAGTATAAAGAAAAAAAATTATCAATTTCAACAATTGGCTAAGTTTCTGGTGTCATTCAAAGGGGATCCAGTGTCTGTCTGCCTGGGATGACATGCACGACAAGCCACTCTGCTTCACTAGAGATGGCTTGCATCTGTCACCCTTAGGCTTTCGAATACTGGCCAAGGCTCTTGCCACCCCCATAGTGCCTTTTCTAGGCAAGGCTCAAATCCACCACCATAAATAGCACAAGTAACAGAAAACTGAGGGTAATGCTATTCAATGCCAGAAGTCTAAACCTCAAAAGGCATGCACTCGAGGCACTCCTCAGTAAGGAGAAAATCTATATATGTGCAGTAACAGAAACCTGGTTTAAGGCTCCAGAGAGGACCCCAGCACTACCAGGCTACAACTAATACCATAAATTTCGGCCACAGAACCCGGACCGAAATACAAAATGCGGGGGCGTATCCATATTCATCAAGGATACCCACACCTCCATGTTAGTGGCACAGCACGATGCTTCAGGGATCATCCACGTGCAACTAACAATGGGCAAAACTGCAATTCAAATTGTAGCTTGCTACAGATCATCCACCATGTCCCAGGACCCCCATTCTGCATTTCTGGAAACACTGGGAAATATAAAGGTCCTACCAAACACCCTAATATTGGGTGATTTCAATTACCCAAACATTAATTGGGAGAACTACTCAAGTACTAACTCCCTTGCCCAACATTTCCTAGAATTTATAACCTCAAATGCCCTGGATCAGCTAGTCAACACTCCTACCAGTGGTGACAACATATTGGATCTGGTCATCAGTAACATGGGTGACTGGTGCTCCACACTGGAGCTCAACCCCTAGCTGGTTAGATCTGACCATAAACAAATCACTTTGGATATCCACATTCTGCCCCCACCCCTGGACAAGGAAACCACCATGGAAAACATTTAGAAAACAAACTTCACCTTACTTAAGACTGAGGTGGAAAGTTTCAAAGCCCCCATGCTAAAGGGTAACATTGTCCAAGCTGCAAAATCCTTTACTAATGCATTCTACGGGCACCTACAAGAATGCATGGATCATGCTATCCCAAGCAAAACCAAGACTCACTCCTCCAAGAAAAGGAAACCAGTCTGGTGGACTCCTGCCATAAACAAGCTATACAATAGAAGGAGGAAACTAGTACAGAAAAAAGTAACATCCCAAGAAGGGAAGACATCCCTGATCAGTATCAGCAAGAAACTACGATCCCTCATAAAATCATCCAAGGTGAGTTTTGAAAGAAAAATTGCCAAGGACTCCAAAGATAACCACAAGCCATTCTTTAGCTATGTCAAGAATCTAAGTGGCAATGCTCAGATCTGCTCAGAGTTAGTGCAGAATGGTACAAAATACACTGAACCAACCAATATTGCCAACATCCTGGCAGACAGGTTCAGCGCAAACTTCATGCCCCTCTCACCCCCAAAAGGGCCCATAACCATACCAGAAGAATGTCGAGCTCTTGAAATCACAGACACTCAGATTAAAACAGCCCTCTCCAAAGCCAAAAACACAGCATCAATGGGACCAGACAGTGTCCCAGGATGCATCCTACACGAGCTTAAAGACGAACTAACCCCTCACCTAAACACACTGTTCAAACTCAGCCTCTCCACAGGTTACATACCCATAGAGTGGAGCACAGCAACAGTTATTCTGCTCCACAAAGGTGGAGCCACAACAGACCCCAGGAACTATCACCCTATAAGCCTGACTAGCTTGGTCTGCAAGGCTATGGAGTGCATCATAATGGAACTCATAAACAGAGACATTGGAAACCTCCAAACACTGGACCCTACCCAGTGCGGCTTTGTTAAGGGCAGATCATGCCTCCTAAACCTGGTGGACTTCTTTGAGACAGTTACCAAGGCTATAAACGAGGGAAAGGTGGTACATACAGCCTACCTAGACCTCGCAAAGGCCTTTGACACCATTCCCCATTCTGGTATTATAGACAAGCTCACCAGCCTGAACATAAACCCCTACATCACAAGATGGGCTGCCAACTGGCTCACAGACAAAACCCACATGGTAAGAGTTGCGGGAGCTAGGTCTGACTCTAAACCGGTTACAAGTGGCATTGCCCAGGGCTCAGTCCTAGGACCCTTACCTGTTCAGCATATACTTCTCAGAGGTGCAGGCAAGCACAGGAGGACTATGGCTGACCAAGTTCGCATATAACTACAAACTAGGGGCTATAATTGATACTCCAGCTGACAAAGACATCCTCCAAAAGGGTCTCACTGAGACAGATACCTGGTGTCAAAATCATGGCTTCAAGCTAAATGCCAATAAGTGCATAGTCATCCCCTTTGGAAAAAAATAAAGTACCCACAAACTACCACATAGGTGGTAGTCGCCTAAATACGGAAGACGTAATAAGGGATCTGGGGACCCAAGTTGATAGTAAACTCCCCTTTGATAATCGCGATGCCAAAGTGGTTAGAAAATCCTTCTACGTGGCCCACCTTATCACAAAAGGGTTCGCATCCAGATCAAAAGAGGTCATTGTGCCCCTCTACTCATCGCTCATCAGACCCATCATAGAGTACAACGCCCCATTTGGGATGTATCTTACAAGACACCTACAACAGCTGGAAAGACCCAGAAGTGCCTCACCGAGGATCACTAGCCTCAAACAGATGCCTTATGCAGCTCAACTGAAGAAACTCCAGCTGTACTCGGTTGCATACCGCCTACTCAGAGGTGATTTCTTCCTGACATACAAGGCCATGTCCAACCCAGAACTGATGGACATGCTTCACCTAAAGAAAAGCTTATCTCCTTGAGCCACATGCTCTAGGGATCTAAATGTCACCACAACAATAAATAGGACGTGCTGGAGGGATACATTCCTGTCACAGAGACTTCCTATGCTTTGGAACAAGATTCCATTCTACATTAGGCAGAGCTCCTCGCTAAAACTCTTCAAGAGAAACCTTGACGAGTGGATGGGAAACAGAAAGTTTACCCTAGGGATCACTTCAGTGGCTCTGCTGGACAGAGGCACAGGGAACTAATCTAAGGGGGGTAGCGAAAGCCAACACATTCTGGCTAGGCTTATAAATGCCTTTGGGCAGATATCTAGTACCTACCTATGAACCTATGAACCTATTGGCCATCCTACTGTATTCCATAATACCAGAATACAAAAGTGACCACCACTTTCAATCTATCTTGCTGTTTTAAAAATAGTGACTCTCCACTAAAACTTAACTTTTTAGACAGATAAAACTTAGTTACCTACTTTCACATCTAACTCCTCTAGTGCACACTGCAGTGTTTAGGATAAACCATTTTTTTCATCTTACCTTTAAGCATCCTTGTGACTAGCACTTGTTTTAAAACCTGTTGGAAAGCCCTAGGAAGTCTTAAACTGATACAAGCACTCAATTCTCCTTGTTAATAAGGAGAAATTAATTGTAGGCACTAAACAGCCTATAACTGCAAAGCACCTTGCTAAGGTAAGGGAAAACACCTCTTGCACTTTAAAAAAATGCACCAAACCAGGCATGTCCAAGGGTCAGCTTCCAGTGATTTCTCCTGTCCACCTGGTGAATATGGGCATACTGGGGCAATGCAACAATTCCCTCATGTACACAGACAACCCTCTCCTCCTACCACCCAACTCTACAACCTGCGAACGATGCACTTTCATAGCCAAACTGGAAGAAAAGCTCTCTCCACCCAAGATTTTGCTAGACAGTCAAGAGGAGAAGGTCAACACCCATACTACACCTCAAGCATCACACAGCCCTTCTAAACCCACACCACCAACACCCACAAATAGCAACACTAAACCCACATATGTGGAGGCCCTTAACAGTAACCTGTCCAAGCAACAAGGACCTCTGAAGTTGAAATGCAAACACCAATCACAACTTAAGTGTCACATAGCTCACAACACCAGTGTGTCACCCAACAACAGCTCCTAAGGCAAGACAACATACCCAACACTTTAGTCATAGGTGACTCTATAGTCAGGCACACTGATGTCCCACTCACCAGGTTGAAAAAGGAGAACATTACAGTCAGCTGCCTGTCGGGTGCCAAGATCTGCCACATAATGCATGCACTCAACTCACTCCACAAGTACAAACAGGACTCTGTCATTGTCCATGTTGGAGTGAATGACTTGAGTCATACCTCCCTGGACTACATGAAAAGAAACATGGAAGAGCTCTCGGATCATGTGGCCCAGGCAGGTATGACCCTAGCACTAAGTAGCATCCTGCCTTCACCCAGAATAATACCACAGTATAAGGACAAAATAATTGACTTCAGCAATTGGCTAAGCTTCTGGTGTCATTCAAAAGGGATCCAGTATCAGTCTGCCTGGGACGACATGTTCAACAGACCATGATTCTTTGTCATAGATAGTCTGCACCTGTCGCCCCTGGAATTCATGTTACTGGCTAAGGTACTTTCCACCCCTATAGTGCCTTTTCTAGGCAAAGTTCAAAGGACAAAACCACCACCTTAACAGGTACAAGCATGCAAAATCTGAAGCTAATGCTACTCAATGCTAGAAGTCTAAACCTCAAATGCACTCTCTCTCGAGGCACTCCTTAAAATGGAGAACATCGATATCTATGCAGTAACTAAAACATGGTTCAAGGATCCAGAAAGCACCCCTGCAATACCAGGCTACACTTTTCGGCCACCAAACCAGGACTGAAACACTAAAGTTGGAGGAGTGTCAATATTTACCAAGGTTATTCACAACAGCAGGCTAGTTGCCCAACACAATGCATCTGAAAATCTCCAGGTGCAACTAACACTAGGTAGGACTGCAATCCAAATTGTAGCTTGCTACAGATCCCCCACCATGCCCCAATATTCTCAATACACCTTTCTAAACATACTGGAAAATATTAAGATACAACCAAACCTTAATACTGGGTGATTTCAACTACCCTGCCATTAACTGGGAAAACTACTCATTACCAATACCTTTTCCCAACAGTTCTTGGAATTCATAAATTCCAACGCCCTGGATAAACTAATCCTTAGTACTACCAGGGGCTCTAATATCCTAGACCTGGTTATTACCAATATGGGAAATCGATGCTCCACACCTATGGTCCGTTGGTCAAGTCTGACCATAAGCTAATCACCCTTGACATCCACATCATACCCCCACCCCCACCCCCCCAGTACAGAAACCTCTGCAAAAAGCTTCTCCAAAGTCAACTTCATGCTATTCAAGTCAGAAGTGACAAACGTCATGACACCCATGCAGACGGGAACTGAAATTTTGACTGCTGAGGCCTACACTAAGGCACTGTATGAGCTCATTCACTCGTGCATGAATCATGCCATCCAGAATAGAACCAAGATGCTCTCCTCCAAAAAAAGGAAGCCAATCTGGTGGTCCCTTGCCAAAAACAAACTTTACAACAAAGGGTAGAAACTGTTGCAGAAAACAGGAAAATCCCAGGATGCAAAAAATTCCCTTACCAGCCTCAGTAAGAAACTGAGATCCCTCATTAAATCCTCCAAAGCCAGTTACGAAAATAAAATTGCCAAAGATTTAAAAGACAACCACAAGGCATTCTATAACTATGTCAAGAATCTAAATGGCAATGCTCAGATCTGCTCTGAGCTACAACAGATGGCATTAAATATACTGATCCCAAAAATATTGCCAATATCCAGGCAGATGAATTCAGTGCAAACTTCACCCCCTCACACACCCTAAATGGCCCATCTCAATACCGAAAGATTGCCAAAGTCTGGAAATAATGGCCACACAGGTAAAAAACGCACTCTCCAAAGCTAAGAATACAGCATCCATGGGACCAGATGACATCCCAGGCTGTGTACTACATGAACTACAAAATTAACTGGCAGCTCACCTAAATGTCATGTTTAATCATAACCTCACCTCAGGCTTCGTGCCCACTGAGTGGTGCACAGCTACAGTTATCCCACTCCACAAGGGTGGATCCAACTTGGACCCTGGGACCTACCGCCCTATCAGTCTGACAAGCCTGATCTGCAAGGCCATGGATCGTATTATCGTGGAACTTATAAAAAAAGACATTGGCAACCTTCAAACAATGGAACCCACCCAGTTTGGGTTCGTGAAGGGCCAATCTTGTCTCTTGAACCTGATTGACTTCGTTGAATCAGTCTCCAGAGCCGTGGACAAAGGTAAGGTGGTCCACACAGCCTATATGGACCTCACCAAGGCCTTCAGCACCACCCCCCATTCTGGAATCATAGATAAACTTACTTAGCTGGGCATTAATCCCTACGTCACTCGATGGGTTGCCAACTCGATTACTGACAGGACCCTCACTGTAAAGGTAGCCCACTCCAAATCCAGCTCCAGACAAGTGACAAGTGGAGTACCTCAGGGTTCAGTCCTGGGACTGCTCTTGTTTGGCATGTACTTCTCTGAAGTACAGGCCAACATTAAGGGACTCTGGCTAGCAAAGTTCGCAGATGACTGCAAACTGGGAGTCATTATTGAATCCCCAAATGATGTGGATATTCTACAAAAGAGCCTTACAGAAACAGATGCTTGGTGCCAGAGCCATGGGCTCAAGCTCAATGCCAAGAAATGTATAGTTCTCCCCTTTGGGAAAAAATATGTACCTGTGAATTACCACATAGGTGGCAGTACATTAAGCATTGAAAGTGTGATAAGAGACATAGGGACACAGGTGGACAGTGGTCTCACCTTTGATAACTACATCGCCACAACAGTCAGGAAATCCTTCTATGTGGCACACCTCATCACTAAGTGCTTTTCATCCAGAAAAAAGGAGGTCATTGTCCCACTGTATGCATCCCTCATTAGATCCATTATAGAATACAACCCCCTTGTTCAGTGTGTACATCTCAAGACATCTGTAACAATTGGAAAGGCTGCAGAAATACCTCACTAAAAGAATCACAGGCCTAAAGGAGATGCCCTATGCTGACTGTCTAAAAAAACTCCACCTATACTCTGTCACATATCGTCTACTCAGAGGCGATCTCTGCTTAACATACAAGGCCTTGTGAAACCCAGAACTGTTGGACATGCTACACTTAAAGAAATCCCAGTCCCTCAGAGACACATGCTCCAGGGATCTAAACCTTGTCATCACAATGAACAAAACATGCTGGAGGGATAGGCTCCTGACCCAGAGACTCCCCAGACCCTCTGGAATAGACTGCCCATACATGTCAAGCACAACACCTCTTTGGCCCTCTTCCAAAGGAACCTTGATGATTGGATGGCAGATAGGAAATTCACCCTGGGGTCACCTCAGTCACCCTGCTAGCAGACGTCCAGGGAAGTAAATACTGTGGGAAGAAATAGCCAGGGCATTTTTATGGCTAGGCTTGTATAGGCCCTAGTGCTGATAGTGTAGTACCATCCTATGAACCTATGAACCTGTTCATAGAATGTTATTCATAGAATGCAACAATAAATGCCATACAAAACCAGAGTAAATACAACTAGTATAGGATTTAGAGCTTTATTGCCAGGCAGTTACAGTTTTATTTAAATATGACCTATATGGGACTATTACTATCATATTGTCTGGTTTATTCAGTACAACCCATACAACAGTTTTTATACTGCCAGGTGACTTTTTTCTACTTTACATTTATTTGGTATGACTACTACAAGCAGGATTGTTAATCACTCGTCTCGCAACACAGTCTTTAATAAACAGTAATGGTATAACTACTTACACACTGCTGGGACATCACCTCTCTGCCTTGCTTCTTAGACCCACTCATCCAAGAGCTCTCTCTTTCCCTGCTTCAAGTTGACATAGTGGTGCCTGACCTGCTCACCAGTCCAAGGGAAACCAGTGGCACTGTTGAGATCACAGGCGAGATGGTCCCAGGCTTCCTCTTTATATTGGAAGCCCTGGTACTGGCCCTGCAGCAGTCTCTCATCATGTTTTTTTAGCAGGAGTCCTAACATGACCTTGGACTCCTGTATGCCCCAGCACTGCACCCAAAAGCACACTCTCTCTCCAACTCCTGCCATCCTGCCTACAGTGGGAAACTGCAACCAGTTATGAGCTGTATTCCTGTCTGTGGGGTTCAAATGTGACCAATTTCCTGCCCTTTGCCTTGATTGGATGGTTTTCAATATGCTGAGTTAAGCTAAGCTATGGGCAAACCTGCTTAACTAAGGTTGGGATTGCTTAAAGGGACATGTTCAGCACTGCTTACCAATGGGCAAATCCACTTAGCCGGGCTACTCATTGCTTAGCAGTGGTATTTACACAATGCTTATACCTGGTAAGCAGAGCTGTGCAATGCTTAGCATTGTCTTTTTTCATTTTATAGACTATCTGCTGTATGGCATTGATTCATCATTCATTACATATTATAAATTTGTTTACTGTCCCTGACATCCCCCAAAATGCTTTCATTACATTTATTCATGGTGTGACTATACGATATGGGGCACTTGTGTTTATATGGGGATTTCACAACTTTATTAAAATGACACCTCACATCTGAACCTAATGCAGTACTCTGGTTAACAAATATATGTTATTTAGTAGGTAATGCTAAAAAAATGTTTATGTACTACTTTCACATGGAAAATCCTAATTGGTTATAGTGGGGATCGAATTAGGAATGGCCGCTCATAAAGCATATGCTCTAACCACTACACTATTGCAATACTGCTCATGGTAGATGTCTCTTGCTATTTAACTTCTTGTGCTGTTTAAGCTGGACTAAGCATAGCTAAGCAATGGGCACACCTGCGCAGCTTAAACTTTATCGTATTTATAAAAAAAAATGTTTTGTTGTGTTATTTTATCTATACCCCTCAGAATATCCCTGCTAATGCTGAACCTGTTATTTTATCAACTTTCTGCTTTGTGGGACAATTGCCCCTTTTGGCTTTGTCCACATTCCTTACTCTGACAGGTTGGAAGGTGTGCGCTATGTGCTTATGCTACCTGTGTTATCCTAATAACTTTTGCCTTACCTCTCAACCTCTTAGAGCAAAATGTCTGGACAAAGCCTAAAATGATGGGTGGACAAATAGGTACAGATTTTAAATACTGCTCTTACAAACTTAAAAAGTTGATAGAATAATAGGTTTTACATTAGCATGAATTTTTTGAAGGCTGTGTGGAATTTTAAACTCAAATGTTTTGGCATTATTTAATGACTTCAATCCTCAGCTATTTGCCAAAAAGGGACAGATTTTAGGGGGAGCACACCAAAAATATAAGGCAAAAACGTGGACATTCTGTGAAAATCTGTACAGTTGAGAGGTATGCTTGGTAGGGACGCTTGCCCCTTATGCCTTTGACCACAGATTTGTTTTCCTTATAGGTTGGGGGTGCTATGAGCATTCTCACTAATTTTTAATTGCCGAAAGGCAATTCTGGAGTGAAGATGGTGTGTGTATTGTGAGACCCCTTCCCTCAGACACACCCCCTGTGCTCGTACATGGAACCATGTCCATTTTAGAGCATGGCAGCGCGACTTCATAAATATGCATGGTGCACTGCCGTGCTGAACAGGAATGGTCCCTGCCATGCAGGAATAACTTATTCCTGCACGGCTGCTTGCTGAATCCCGGGGAATGTATCATTCTTAATTTTTATTTGTATATTTATATATATACTATTGTCTTGGGCTGCTTTTTAACTAAGTATATACATTTTAGATTTATTATTCTAGATTGCTGGTTTAATTGTATTGTATTGCTTGATTAATTGATGTGTTGAATATACTATTTAACCTATGTTTTTGTCATGTGTCCACTGTGGAAAAGCTTTGTGCTTGAAAACTTCATGCTATTAACATTGTTTTATGAGAGCAGCATGGCATTGCATTTTCTTTTTTATTTGTGATAGGTTCACCTTAGTCTGCATTATTTGTTTAGTCTACTGAATTTCAAAGTAGCTTTGAAGATACGAGACTTTTTTTTTATTTTCCACTACCCAGTTTAATATACCATATCAAAACATTTTCAGAAGTGTAGTGACTATGCTATCTTGATAAGTTTTAAACAATGAACATGATGAGCACAATCATGAAATTAAAAGAAAATTATAGAAAAAAGTAAGTCAGGTATTAAGACTTGGTTACGAAGAGTATGCAGTACCTGTAACTTTGCATGGCCTGTCTTGCATCTGACAGTGTTGGCCCCCTTTTTGCTTTGTCATTTTCAGTGACATACATCACATATTTAGTTTTATTTTATTATCATTAAAATAGTTTATTACTGATTACAATTTTTTTATGATTACACATTATTATTACACTATGGCCCTCCACAAATACATACTCACACACACACACACACACACACACACACACACACACACACACACACACACACACACACACACACACACACACACACACACTCGCATGCAGAACGGCAAACAGATTCAGACATTAATTGACTATTATCTAACCATTTCAGAAACTAGAACATGTGAAACATTCCAAAATAATTAAGCAAGGAAAGAGGCTTCTTTTTCTAATAAAAAAACAAGAAAGTAGCAAAAGCTGTTTGATAATCAAAGCAATTCTGTCCAAGATGGGCATTATAAGGAAATGAAAAGATATCACTGAAGTATATTGGCCACCCTCTTGCTGTATGCGGCCTGACAACATCCCTGAATTATTCTATATAACACCCACCCTAAATGGTGTTATTGCTTACTTAATCAAGTAATGAATTGTGATACATTTTAATATGTGTATTGTTTCAGATAATTCTGAAGAAGGGTCATTTGTCTCATAAGAATTTTGTATTTCTGTCATTAAAAATAAGTTTATTCTAACCAGCTTCTCATTGTGAATTTACAGTTCTGTGGTGCTCAGTTTTTAATGATGCACAGAGTTCTACCACACAACTATTATTAGAAATAGTTAAGAAACTATATAATATTTCTTTGAAACCATGACTTTCCTTGCTAGTAGTTTAATACCTCATTACATCAGAACTCGGAGCTCACACTAATGACAGAAAATGAGGATTATATGCAATATGAATATAGGTTAGGGAGAAAACATGCATTTGAAAAACTGATGAACTCAATGAATTTTCACCTTTACTTAGACTGACATTAGCTCGGCGCTATATTACTGCCTTTTTTTATCATTTCATCCTGTACGCGGGTAATTTAATTTTCCTTAGTTTACCCAGACACCAGCTGATAACCTTTCCAAAGAGTTTATAATCATTTAATTATGTCCTTTAGCTTGTCTCTCACATACTCACACAGAAAGTAAAACCAACAGCAGTGATATCTTCTGGAACTGACAGCTGCATCAGTATACTGTCAGGCAGATTCTATTGTCTTCAAAATAATGACTTTCACCAAGGCACTCCTAGTGTATCCATCACCCAGTTCACTGGCCAGCCATGTGTTATCACTGCTCTAGGTCTTGATGAAGCAATAATATATATGGTCACTTTCAACTAAGTTGCTGACCTGTTGAATGGTTGCTTTACCATGTATTACAAAAAAATGAAGTTATGTCATCTAGTCAGAGTGTAGAAAAACTGCTTTCTTCAATAACATAATTCAAGTATAAATCTTATTTTATTTTAACCTAGTGTGCCTTCCATGTGCTTTCCTACTACTAGTAGGCAACATATTTTTATTCTGCTTCAAAATACCTTCAGCTCTTCATTGTTATTATCTGTCTTGGAAATACTAGTTCACACCTCTCAACGGTCCAGATTTTTGCCTCATATTTTTGGTCTGTTTCTCATAAAATTTGTAGATTACTGGCAAATTATTCAGGTTTGAAGTCACTAAATAATACAAAAAGATGACAGCCATTTGAGTTTCAGACTTAAAATCCTTCAGAAAAAAAAAACATAATAATTCAAAACCTGTTGGCTATAGCAACTTTGAAAATCTGTCCCTATTTTTGGGCCTTTGACCCCCATTATTTCTGGCTTTGTCCAGATTTCTTGCACTGAGAGGTTGAGAGGTATGCTCGTAATATTTACTCTAAGAAACATTTACATGTTTTCAGACCTCTTCATATCCAGTAGATCCCTAGTAATGCCGTCTCTGTTTGCACTATAGAAACATACTGCTCATTTCACAATGACAGGTACTTAAGAGTATATTAACAGTGGAATTTAAAAAATGTAAACAGATGAATATTTCACATCATTACACTTAGCAAGAAAGACAAATACATGTGATAAAATATAGCCATGATGCTCTTTGAACAAGCATGGGAATGTTTTATAAGTGCTAACTACAGAAATAATAGTTGGCTTAAACCTACAAATAGAATAATGAACTTGCCCATGATCCATGTGTAATACACTTGTGAAAACATAAACTTGCTTGACACTTTCTTCTACAATATTTTTCAAATAAGCCCTAAAGCAACTGGGAAAATGCTTTTCTGTAATCTCCTAAGTGTGTTTTCAACTTATTTGAACTCTTTATCTTAAAATAAGTCTTTACAGACACGCCATTGCCATGGTAAGTGTACACATTGAACTGGCAATAATTTCAAGCCCTTTTTATAATTTATTTTTGTTGCTAACCATGTTAAACTAGAAATAAGTGACGACTGTTTTAAAACATGATGCAGCAGAGTGTAGTCAATAAATATACAAACTGAAAAGAATGTGAAGATGATCTATTTCAGTGAGTGCATTTGAAGTCTATCTTCTATAGATAAAGGAAAAATTGGAGCAAAATGTTGTAGAGGCAGCTCATCAAGAAACTACACATAAAAGAAAAGAATTACACCATATAAATGTACTATAAGAAAAAAGAAATGCCCCTTGAGAGGTAATTTAAAAAAATCACTTCTAAAAAGATGGAACTTAAGACCTCTTAACTTAGCATCAGTGTTGCACATCCAGATCAAAGACATTTGCTGAGTCCAAAAGACTAGAATAAGGGCAACCTTCTAGATGTTTCCATACTGGAATTTGGAATACTTGGCAACACACCACATGATAATCTGAAGGATCCTTGAACACAAAAAGTCAACATGTCTTACTAATAAACAGGACTCAAGATGTGCAGGGTCCAGTAGGAAAGAAGATGAACTTGGCTAAAGGGATATAATAAAAATATTTAGAGAATGGGTAAACTGTGTATCACCACTCTGATTGGTGAATGAGTGTTCTTCAGCAGGGTGTTAATGTACAGGTAACGCCCACTGAAAAACAAGCCCACCACTTCACCTCAGCATATTAAGTTTTTATGGAGCTCAGACTGTAAGGAAGCTATTGGCCACATTAGTTTATGCTTACTAAACAGTACTTACCGAGTGTAAATTAAAACAAAAACAAACAAACGAAAAAGAACAACAAAAAAAAATGAATCGAAAAGTGTGCATATGTGTGTTTATGTCTGTGTATGTGAGTTTATGTGTGCATGAAAGTAAGAGTGAGAGTGATCGAGCCACTATTTTATGGGCGTTAAGCAGTGCTTTTTCTGTTTAGTGAGTGTAAAATTAAAACAAATGGATAATTAAGAAAAAAAAAATAAAAAAGTGTACGTGGGTATAAATGTGTCTCTGTTTCTCTCTGCATGTATGTGTATGGGTGCTTGCCTGCATAAAAGCAAATGTTGGTGTGTGTTGTGTGCAAGAGAGGGAGATTGCTCAATTGAGAAGAGGATTCTTCTTCTTCATCTTCTTCTTTCGGCTTTTCCCGGTTAGGGGTCGCCACAGCAGATCTTCTGTCCGCTCATGATTGGCAGTGGAGTTTTACAGTGTCGAGTTGCCAGCCCGGCGCCCAACCTTCCACAGAAGGTACACACATGCACACACTCATACCTAGGGCCAATTTAGTGTGTCCAATCCACCTACTGCATGTCTTTGGGATGTGGGAGGAAACCGGAGCACCCGGAGGAAACCCACGCGACAGAAGAGGATTCTAGCTATCTAAAATTAAAAGGTATACATACCTCTCAACCTCTTAGCTCTAGAAATCTGGATAAAGCCCTACAATAATAGGTGGACAAAGGATCAAAAATAGGGATAGATTTAATTAATTCACATTGTCTTATAAATTCATAGATTCATAGATTGTTACTAGGCAAATGACTGGGGGGGGGCTTTCTCAGCCTAGTCAAGTTTTCCTGAAAGAATGATAATGCCCTGTATCTGAATAGGACATTAAGAGCCAGGCATTTATAAGCTACCTCTTTCCATAAGGGACATGGGTTCCAGACCTGGAGTAAATTTCTTATTCCCTATCCACTGGTCTAGATTGCACTTAAACTGGGTAACAGACAAATTAAGCTTCACATGGATGGGAAGCCTGTTCCATAACAGGGGCAGTCTCTGGGACACATATCTGTCTCTCCAGCATGTTCTGTTTAAGTCACAGACAAAATTCATATCCCTATAGCTTGTATTGTTGGTACTCTTTGATTTACAAGAATGTAGGAAATTCATAAGTGTGGCATTTGCAGATTCCTTGTAAGCTAGGCATAGATCATCCCTCAGCAATCTATAGAAGACTGAGTAGAGAGAAAGGGTTTTAAGGCACTCTGCATAAGGCAGGCTTTTTATGCTTTGTATTCTTTTTGTAAGGAACCTCTGAGGTCACTCTAATTGCTGCATATGCCTGGTCAGGTACATACCAAATGGAGCATTATATTCTATGATTGGTCTGATAAGGGCAGAGTACAGTGGGATAATGACCTCTTTGGACCAAGATGCCATGCCGTTACTTATAAGCTGTGCAACATAAAAGGATTTCCTTACCACTATGGTCATGTGGTGGTTGAAAGTAAGGCATCTATGTGCATACTCAGATCCCTGACCACTGGGTCCCCTCTTAGGGGTATATTCTTAACATGGTAATTAGTCTGGATGATTGACTTCCTAAATGGCACAATTATACATTTCTTAGCATTGAGTTTAAGTCTATGCCTTTGGTACCATTTGTTAGTCAGAGATAGACTTTCTTGAAGAATGCTAGTGTCTGCAGGAGAGTCAATGATAACCCCCAGCTTGTAATCATCTGCAAACCTAGTCAGCCATAAAACTTCAGCATTTTCTTCCATTTCACTGAAATAGATTCCAAAAAGGAGTGGGTCCAGTACAGAACCCTGGAGGACTCTGCTAGTGACTGGTCTCTTGGTGGAGGTAGCATCATATATTTGAACTCTTGTGTCCTATCACAGAGGCAGTTTGCTATCCAGTGGGTGATAAAAGGGTTTATACCTAAATTACTGAGCTTGTCTGTAATGCCTGAGTAGGGTATTGTATCAAAAACCTTGGCCAGATTGAGAGAAGCTGTATGCACAGTCTTGCCTTCATCCAATACTTTGGTGACCTTCTTAAAAAAGTCCACCATATTTAATAGGCATGACCTTCCTTTAGCAAAGCTGCACTGTGATGGGTCCAGCATTTGCACATTGCCTATGTTCATGTTAATCATGTCCATGATGATTCCTTCCATAGCCTTACATATAAGTAAGACTTATGGGCCTGTAGTTACCTGGATCAGTGGTTGGACCTCCTTTGTGCAGGGTAATGACTGTAGCCATCTTCTATTCCTTGGGCACAAAACATGACTGAAGGCTCCATTTGAAAAGTGATTCAAGTGGACCAGAAAAGTCATGTTCCATGCTATTTATTAAAAAATGCTGGGATGTTATCGGGACCTAATGATGTAATGTTTTTGACCTTGGTAAGTGCATTGATGGACCTGTTTTCTAGTAATGGCTGAGTGGATTGTGGTATGCTGTATTTCCTTTGGAGTATCAGGGGGGAGTTGGGGAGAGGATTCTAGCTGAAGCTGTAAGCCAAAAGGTTGGCAATGTCCTCCAGTTCAGTGTGGGTGATGCCGTTTACAATAAGTTCTATGCATTGAATTTCCCCTGAGGTTACGGACATAGCTGTGGAAAGCTTTGTAGTTCCCCTTTACCTGAGAAGCTATTTTTTCTTCAAATTTTGCCTTTGAAGTATTAATTAACCCCCTTAGATGTCTGTTTAGATTTGTCAGGGGGCTTTTAGCATGTATGGCTATATTCCTCCTATGCTTGGTCAAGATGCTTTTCTTTTGTTATATAACTGATTATATAATTCCACCAGGTTGGCTTGTATCCAGCATTAAAATGTATTTATACCTCTCGCATTTTATTAATCATATATTGCTCTGTCAATGTCTCAAGTAAATAGTATTAATATTTTAAAAGTGTCCCTGACTGTCTATGATTACTTCTAGATCTGTCCTTGAATCTGCTGAGATTTGTCCCTGATTAGTTGAGAGTTATGGTAAAGAATGAAAGTCAGATGAAATTCATTATTTAGTGTCTACAATGCCCAAAGGTTTGCCAGTAAACCACAAATATATAAGGAACAGATAAAAAAATGAAGTGCAAAATCTGGATAGTTAGCTTAGAGGTAGTGCATGAGAATCAAGGTAGTAGGAGTCTGGGCACTTGCTAACATGAGCGAGTGGCTGCAGGGTAGAGTGCCATGAGGTAATGGTTTGCAAGGACTTGTAGTAGAGACACAAAAAGAACAGGCTATACTGTACAGTTACTGATTGAGTCCACCTCCTCAAACCCCCAAAAATGCATACTTGAAATAATAATGGTTGGGTTTAAGTCATTATTTTTATACTATTGATTTATGTTTGAATATAGATATCCTGAGAATATTACTGTTCTGTACTCAGCCTGATCCCACATAAAAGTAATACTGAACAGCTGACTTTTCAAGTAAAAAAAATCCTATTTCCTTGGACCACTTCTAAAACTAAAACAGTTCTCCCTAGAGATGTTGGGCTCACGTTTTGAAAAACACTCCCCTGGATTTACTAATCTTCCGTGCAGGACTAATCTAGTCTAGACTAATCTACTGCTAGCACAGTAACACCCCTGTGGCCAATATATGTGGACAGTCTGATACACTTGGGTCAGTCCAGGGGTATACACAGAACCCCTTCATGCAAGACCTGTGGACCAGGCCTGTCAATGTGGATGCTAACAGCCATGTAGATGGGTATAACATGTACATACTGGTATACATTTGCACCCACAGGTTATGCATTCATACACCCCTGTCTGTCATGACAAATAATAACTGCTGATACAGAGGTGCCATGGCCACATACTATCCACTAGTTAGTGACATACATCTGAACATCATCCCACTGCTTTGTCTGACATACATGACTGTTATGGTGGCCAGGCAGCAGTACATCTGGCAAGTATCTGGACATGACATCTCACTGGATAAGTACAGTAAACTGCTAGGCATGTAACAAAGCACAGTGCAGGCTATAGGCTACACTGGGCTACATCTCCTATGTGGGAATACACAGGTACCTGAATAGATAGCAGGCTCTACAGGCATGTCACATCACACAGTAACAGACACCTGTGTGAAAGTGCATAACCACAACCAATGTGAACACAGCCAAAGCCACATATGGTAAGCTAGCGTACTATTACAGTATATGGACTATCTGATGCACACCATCCTGATATGAGCCACTCACACAACAACCCTACATATACTGGGCTGCTACACAGTGTGGTCCGATGGCTGTCTGTGGTTTGGGACATGTGTGTGTTCGCCCCTACGAACATGTAAGTTGATAGGGTGACATACAATGGAGCATCATGTAACATCAGATAGAAATGAACCAAGAACAATGACATCTACCACAGTCTCTACACAGGCCAAGGTACATATGCACTATACACACACTGTCAACAGTTACCAGACTTACACATACCTCAGTACTGTACACACAACCACAGAATGCCCAGGCTATGTCCTCAAATATAACCCCCTACTATACATAACATGTGTATCAGTCTGATATCTCACTGGCTTGTTATCAGATATGCTGTCAATGAATATGGTGTACAGAACATATGCACCCTCTACTGCATGACATATGTATAAAGGTTGACAGAGTTGTGGCTGGAGGCACAAACACAGGGCCAATATTGACATGTTGCTGTGATAACCTCATACATTACCTGTCGTAACAGGGTTTGATGCAACATATGTCCTATGAGGGATATAACGTCAGTAACTCTCCCGGATGTCACCATCTACTGACTGCAATCCTCACACTACCTTCTGCAGTTGAGAGATAGGTGCTCTGTGGGTAACACAAGGAACACAAGGCACCACACACTGCCCAGTCTGCAGATGACCCTACAGATGAGGATTTCTCATAAACATAGCACTGACATGACAAGTATTAAAACATGTAGGACAGCCATATCCACACACACCCTGTTAAACCAATATTACCCCAACTGCAGTATAGCAGCACTTACAGTCTGTAGTCAAGACAGGCACATCCTCCTCCTGTGTGTTGGCCTGTTTCTACAGTGTATGTTGTCAGAGGTAAGTCCCCAATCCATCTGTGATGTTGTTTGCCAAACAACAGATCTAGTTCCTGCTCACAGTGAATGAAAAGGCCCAACGCCAACATGATGTTCCTAGATATTGGAGTGTGTTTCCATGCAGTTGGCTATGGGAATGTTACCACAGCTGTTCCACATGCAATCAGGTAGAGGACAGCTGTAATCTGTGCAGAGGCCATCCACTGATCATGAGCATCACTGACAATACACATGCCGCTGCCTAACCAAAGCAGGTGTAAGTCTCCACATCCACCAGGGAGGGAGTGAAAGAGGCAGACAGAGGCAAAGATAAGTCAGGGTGGGTTGGGAGAGTAAAAGGTAAGCATGTTTGTGTCACATCCCTACCAGTCCAGGGTATCAAACCCCTGACTGACTATGTCACATATGTTATCCCTGCATGGTGGATATTGTGATTTATGTTAGGGGCACCATATGACATTATAAAAACCCACATCGACTCCAGTTGTTGCACACTCACAACCACCTCCACACAGGACACAAACAGCAAACATTAACACATTAAGACACACACCTGTCATGTCTGGGATTAGAACTCCTACCTAACTAGTTATTATACTACAGCACTATGTAATTATAGAATGCACCACAGAGATTGCTAGAGTACTCTTTCCCCAAGGTTTATTTCACAATGGGTGACATCAGCAGGATTGCCAACATAGGGCAAATGAATTGTAGTAAGTGTGACTAGCCAAACATGCATTGTTCTCTACACAGGCATAGGAACAGACACAAAAGCATCTACAACTCCCATGTGTAAAACTAGAACCCTGATAAGAGTTCTATATCACACTACAGAATTATGCTGTTATAGCACATACCACAGAGATTGCTGGAATACTCTTTCCCCAAAGGTGTACTTCACAGTGATTGACATCAGCAGGATTGCCAAAGTAGGGCATTTGAATTGTATTGAGTGTGACTAAGCTAAATTGCCATAATTAATCTGTATGCATTAACCGTTGTTCTGGCCAGACTAAAATAACCTGCCTTTGCAGGTCATGAACACAGGACCATGTATAATATAGTCACAGTAACTAACCACTAAGCCATCACAGCAGTACATGAGACAGAGGTTTCACCAAAGTAATAATAACAGCACCGTAACAGGTACAAGCATGCAAATTCTGAAGGTAATGCTACTCAATGCTAGAAGTTTAAACCTCAAAATGCACTCTCTTGATGCACTCCTAAAAATGGAGAACATCGATATATGTGCAGTAACTGAGACCTGGTTCAAGGTTCCAGGCACCCCTGCAATACCAGGCTACAACTCTTACCACACTTTTCAGCCACCAAACCAGGACCGAAACACTAAAGGTGTTGGAGTGTCCATATTCACCAAGGATATTCACACCACCAGGCTAGTTGCCCAACACAATGCGTCTGAAATTCTCAAGGTGCAACTAACACTAGGTAAGACTGCAATGTAAATTGTAGCTTGCTACAGATCCCCCACCATGCCCCAAGATTATCACTACACCTTTCTAAACATACTGGAAAATATTAACATACAACTAAACACCCTAATACTGGGTGATTTCAACTACCCTGCCATTAACTGGGAAAACTACTCATGTAACAACACCTTTGCCCAATGGTTCTTGGAATTCATAAATTCCAATGCCCTGGATCAACTAATCCATAGTCCCACCAGGGGCACCAATATCCTAGACCTGGTCATTACCAACATGGGAAATCAATGCTCCACACCTATGGTCACCCCCTCGTTGGTCAGGTCTGACCATAAGCTAATCACCCTTAACATCCACATCCTACCCCCCAGTAAGGAAACCTCCTTAAAAAAACTTCTCCAAAACCATCTTCATGCTACTCAAGTCAGAAGTGACAAACTTCATGACACCCATGCAGATGGGAACTGAAAGTTTGACTGCTGAATCCTACACTAAGGCACTGTACGAGCACATCCACTCATGCATGAATCATGCCATCCCAAATAGAACCAAGATGCCCTCCTCCAAAAAAGCTAATCTGGTGGTCATCTGCCATAAACAAACTTTACAACAAAAGGAAGAACATGGTAATTCATGGGTACATATTTTTTTCCCAAAGGGGATAACTATATATTTCTTAGCATTGAGCTTGAGCCCATGGCTCTGGCACCAAACATCTGTTTCTGCAAGGCCCTTTTGTAGAGTATCCAGATCATTTGGGGATTCAGTAATGGTTCCCAGTTTGCAGTCATCTGCAAACTTTGTTAGCCAGAGTCCCTTAGTGTTGGCCTGTACTTCAGAGAAGTAGATGCCAAACAAGAGCGGTCACAGGACTGAACCCTGAGGTACTCCACTTGTCACTTGTCTGGAGCTGGATTTAGATTCAGCTATTTTTACAGTGTGGGTTCTGTCAGTAAGCCAGTTGGCAACCCATCAAGTGACGTAGGGATTAATGCCCAGCTTAGTAAGTCTATCTATGATTCCAGCATGGGGGATGGTGTCAAAGGCCTTGGCGAGGTCCAGATAGGCTGTGTGGACTGCCTTACCCTCATCCACGGCTCAGGAGACTGATTTGAAGAAGTCAGTCAGGTTCAGGAGACAAGATTGGCCCTTCACGAACCAAAACAGGGTGGGGTCCAATGTTTGAAGGTTGCCAATGTCTTTGTTTATAAGTTCTATGATAATAAGTTCCATGGCCTTGCAGATCAGACTTGTCAGATTGAGGGAGCAGTAGTTCCTGTGATCCAAGGTGGATCCCCCCTTGTGGAATGGGATAAATGTAGCTGTGCGCCACTCAGTGGGCATGAAGCCTGAGGTGAGGCTATGATTAAACATGACACTTAGGTGAGGTGCCATTTCATTTTGTAGTTCATGTAGTACACAGCCTGGGATGTCATCTGGTCCCATGGATGCTGTATTCTTAGCTTTGGAGAGTGCGTTTTTTACCTGTGTGGCCATTATTACTGGAATTTGCCAATCTTCTGGTATTGAGATGGGCCGTTTAGGGGGTGAGAGGGGGTGAAGTTGGCACTGAATTGATATGCCTGGATATTGGCAACATCCTTGGGATCAGTATATTTAATGCCATTCTGTTGTAGCTCAGAGCAGATCTGAACATTGCCATTTAGATTCTGGACATAGTTATAAAATGTCTTGTGGCTGTCTTGAATCTTTGGCAATTTTATTTTAGTAACTAGCTTTGGAGGATTTTATGAGGGACCTCGGCTATTTACTGATTAGACCCATTATAAAATACAATGCCCCGTTTGGTATGTACCTCTCAAGACATCTGCAACAACTAGAAAGGCCACAGAAATACCTCACGAAAAGAATCACAGGCCTAAAGCAGATGCCCTACGCTGACCGCCTTAAAAAACTCCAGCTATACTCTGTCGCATATCGTCTACTCAGAGGTGATCTCTGCTTAACATACAAGGCCATGTCAAACCCAGAGCTGTTGGACATGCTATACTTAAAGAAATCCCAATCCCTCAGATCCACATGCTCCAGGGATCTGTACCTTGTCATCACAATAAACAAAACACACTGGAGGGCTAAGTTCCTGACCCAGAGACTCCCCAGACTCTGGAACAGACTGCCCATACATGTCATGCAGAGTGTCTCTTTGGCCCTCTTCAAAAAGAACCTTGACGATTGGATGGGAGAAAGGAAATTCACCCTGGGGATCACATCAGTCGCCCTGCTAGACAGGGGTCCAGGGAATAACTAGTGTGGGAAGAAATAGCCAGGGAATTGTTATGGCTAGGCTTGTATAGGCCCTAGGGCTGATAACCTAGCATTAACCTATGAACCAGTGAATCTGACCATAGGCTAATCATACTGAACATGTGAAAGGAATGTATATACAGTTGTCCATAAAAGACCTCTCCAAAGCCAACTTCATGCTACTCAAGACATAGGTGACAATGTTTGTGACATCCATGGAGACAGGAGCTGACAGTTCTACTGATGAATCCTGCACTAAGGCACTGTATGAGCATATCCACTTGTGCATGATTCCTGACATCCCATATTGAACTACGATGCTCACCTCCCAAATAAGCAAGCTAGTCTGGTGGTCTCCTGCCATTAACAGAATATACAACAGAAGGTAGACACTGTTTAATAAAAAAGGATAATCCAAGGATGCAAATAACTCCCTTACCATCCGCAGTAAGACATTGAGATCCCTCATGGAATCCTTCAAAGCTGGTTATGTAACTAAAATCACCACAGATTCCACAGACAACCACACAGCATTATATAGTTATGTCCAGAATCTAACTTGCAATGCTCAGAAGTGCTCTGAGCTACAACAGAATAGTATTACATCAACTGCTCCCATGGATTGTGCCAATATCCTGGCAGTAATCACAGCCACACAGGCAGAAACTGCAGTATCCGCAGCTAAGAATACAGTATCCATGGGACCAGATGACATCCTGGGCTGTGTACTACATGAACTACAAAATGAAATGGCAACTCACCTAACTGTCATGTTTAATCATAGCCTCTCATCAGGCCTGGTGCCCACTGAGTGGCGCATAGCTGCAGTTATCCCACTCCACAAGGAGGGATCCACCTTAGATCCCTGGAACTACCTTCACATCAGTCTGATGAGCCTGATCTGCATGGCCATGGAATGCATTATCAGGGAAGTTTTGAATGCAGACATTGGCAACCCTCAAACACTGGACCCCACACAGATTGGGCGTTGCATTTAAGCTGCCACATCAATTAACGAAAATCTAAAAATAATTCAAAAGGACCCCCTCTATCCTTGTATCTAACCTGCTCAATGGCAGTAAACTTGTAACAATGATCAGGCTTATCTTTGATATGCTTATATAGTGCATTTTTTACATTGCATGTCCTAATGTCATATAAATGCTGATAAATTTGTTTGTTGAAATTATTAATTGTCTTCCCTATATAAAATACTTGACAGTTTTGACAAATAGCAATGTAAACCAAGCTCTTACTAGCACAGTTAAACCTTTGTGAAAGGTATACTTCCCATATCCCTGTATAGTGAAACCATCATTTTCTAAGATATGGAAACATTGGTTACAGTGGCCACACTTTCTCATAGTGCCTCTTCCACCAGTAATTACATTCCTTTCCAGCAAGTTTTTAAGCGACTTATCCATCTTATATATTACTTCTGGATGGTCACCTAATTTACTTTTATATTGTTTTTCTATATCAAATAATATTCAATTATACCTTAAATTGGCCTTGATACTCTCGAATGATGGGGTATAAGTCAAAACCATGAATTGCTGAAACTTTGTTGTATTGGTATTAATAGCCATGACTTCGGTGTTTAGGTTATTTTCAATAGATCTGCCCAATATTGGTGCAAAATGACCTTGGGTTCTCTTCTTAATAACTTCATTAAAAATAAGGTCAATAAAATTCTTTGGATACCCTTGTGCCATAAGCATATGCTCCATTATTTCTATTTCTTTTAAGAAAAGTTGATTATCACTTACCATTCTAGCCAACCTAACTCCTTGTCCCTTAACCAGAGATCATTTTTGATGAGCAGGGTGAGCACTTGAATAATGTAAAAGGGTGTTCGAGTAGATTGGCTTACGGTATAGTGTAAATACAAAATTATGATTTCCTTTATCCTTATATATAGTGATGTTGAGGAAATTAACAGAAATGTCATTAGTTTCAACATGGTAAATTCAAGGAATTGTGTGCTAGAATTCAAAATATCTAAAAATTCTTGCAAAGACTCGAAGCTTCCATCCCATAGAATAAGAATGTCATCTAAAAAAACTGCCATAAAACAGACATTGTATGAATAGTTCAGTCTTAAATATTACTGTGGTTTCTCTTTCAGCTAGCATTATATGAGCAAAAAGGGACCCACATGAGGCACCCATAGCTACCCCCACCTTTTGTTTGAAATAGTGTCCCTCAAATGATATAAAATTATTTTTAAGAACTAGTTCCATCAAAGTCTGGCACATTAAAGTTCTATTATGTGTTAAACATGAATGCTTACATAAAAATTCATAAAACATTGTGATCCCTATATCATGGGGAATACTTGTAAACAAGCCTTAACATCTGTGGTGGGAAAATAAGGTTCTCTCTATATAACTCTTTAGAAATTTTCTTAAGACAGTCCCAAGAATCAACTAAGATGTGTCCAAATAGCTTCACCACATCCTTGCATCCTAAATCAATGAATTTAGCCATTGAAAATGTCTTGAATGCTTTGGCGTCCACTATAGGTCTCATTGGTGGATCAGTGGTGGATTTGTGTATCTTTGGTACTCCAAAAATAGTGGGTATACGTGGATGTCCTTGCTGTAAATAATCATGTTCACCTAAAGTAATTTGTTGGTCTAATAATAAATCCATCAATACGATGTCTATGTGTCTGTGTGCAATACTGACCTGATTAAGGGAGACTTCCTCATAGATGTCACTGTACAAGTGGGTAAGCATCTTTTGGGTGCAAGTTTCATAATCCATTGCTACCAACCCACCACCCTTGTCGGGGTACATTAACCTGACATTTTTATCTTTGACTATTTGATCAAACAGGTTTCTCTCTTGCTTGGATAAATTATGTGAGTAATTAGTTTTCGTTGATTTTTCCTCTAAGATGGCAATTGAATGAATTTATTATTCTGATTAAGTCAATAGTTTAACAGCTGACGAAAGCGCTAAATAAAAGTACATCTTACTGGTTCCATTTGTGCGCCATATTGTTCATCCACTGTGCATTTATTAGTCTTTTCTGTGTGTTTTGGTTGTTATGTAACAGTACAGAGAATGTATACCAACATCAAGATGTATGCGTGTGTAAATATATTAATATCTAAACAGATACAACATATCTAGATATGTATATATATATATATATATATATATATATATATATATATATATATATATATATATATATATATTGATTTCTAAAACTATATACATATATGTCAATATATATGCACATATATACATGCATATGCCTAAATCGACACATATATGTATCTACACCTATATGTCTACAAATACACAGCACATTACATATGTGTACACAGATATATATCTATGTAGGTATATACAGACATAGTTATATATATGTTAGCAGATACATATATCTATATAGGTATATATGGCCATACATCTGCAGATAGCAATGGCAGTTTAACAAATACACATATGTCCACATGCACTTTAATGGGGTTGAGAGGCCCCACACACTATACATCTTGTACGAATAGGCATCCTCCCACAGCCAAACACGTGCGCCCTGCAATACACTGCCAAGTACGGTCTGCCTCCCATAAGACATGTAATATGTGGAAGCCCTCAACATCCCCAGGATAGAGATGCACAGACACAGATATGCAAATACAGACATACATATGTATATATATATATATATATATATATATATATATATATATATATATATACATATATATATATATATATATATATATATATGGATCACCTTTAAATCCTCGAAATCGTGTTTCGCCGACACCCTAATAACCGACACCAAAAGACCGACAACAAAAAACGCCGACAACACGAAACACCGAAAACCATTACAGCAACACACTACACGTAAACAACACAGTACACTACATAACATATGCACTATCCCTAACCCAAACCCTAACCCTAAGGTCCGACACTACCGCACACTTACCCTACCTGCACCCTAACCCTAACTCACTTACCCACCCGTAACCCCAAGATCCGACACTACCGCACACTCACCCTACCTGCACCCTAACCCTAACTCACTTAACCCACCCCTAAACCCACAGTCCCTCACTATCGCACACACACCCTACCTGCACCCTAACCCTAACTCACTTAACCCACCCCTAAATCCCTCACTATCGCACACTTACCTGTCCGCTCCCTAACACTAAATCCCTCACTCGATCGCACACTTACCGAGTCCGTCGGGTTCTCACCTTGTCGGTCATCTGCGTTGTCGGTGTTTTCGTCCCCGTCGGATTCCGTGTCGGCGGAATGCGTTGTCGGGCATCTAAAGGTGACCCATATATATATATATATATATATATATATATATATATATATATATATATATATATATATATATAGATATATATAGATATATATATATAGATATATATATATATATATATATATATATGTGACTACACATACACAGGCAGATATATGTACAGTAAGATGCATATGTAGAAGGTGCACACAATATGGAACAGCCTCTATGCCTACAGTTAACAGCTGAGCAACTGGGCACTGTATGGGCCACCCAGACAAATGTCAATCGTTGCCTGCAACATATACCCATAGAAAGGTCAGAGGAAAGGCACCACATACAGGTATACAGAAATGGGAATCCTTTAACTGTGTACTATAACAGTTCTATATGCCATGCCATATAGCTGTTCAGATACTGACAACCATATAAACAGAGTACTGCAACTGTGGAACAGTTACACTAATATAGTAGTCTGGAAAGGTTCACAACTGTTGCTGTCCAGGCCAAGCCCTTCAAATTGCACAATAGTGAAGACAGACTGGGCAACAGGATACCAAACAATCAACAGTATGTACTGCAGGTGTGTAGTTCAGCAGCCTCTATCTACACTCTGTACAAACTCAGTAGGAGGAAAAGACATTTTGTGATCAAATGGGTTGTAACTGGTACATAACAAGGCATAATTGACACCATCATGAACGCACTGAAAAAAAGAACAGTCTGTATGGCAGGAGGCAATAGACTTGCAGTACCCTAATTCATGTAAGTAATGTCAATATAGGTGAAGTATACAATACTGTATATCCAGATACCTTGTGGCAGCTTACCCCTGATACCCCCACATTTTGTAACAGCCTAGGTCATTTATGGTGCTCCCCACCTACACGCAATAATACAGGCCCATATACCACTGTCACATACACTGGCCTCTGGAGTGCATAAGGGCACACATGTATTGTGTAGGTGATGCCGACACATATATGGCCCGAGCTCTACAGTATGTGTGGGGGATACATCAGCAGTGGAGTAATGGCAGCAATGGCATTGTGATATATTCACAGCCCACTACAGAACAACCCCAACAGCATGACATATGTGCAAAGTTTGGTATGTAGATGGAGGACAGAGGCTGGAACACAGGCACATATGTGGAACACTGTTGCCATACACTGAGCAAGGTGCTGGGTTTACAGGATAGTCTGCAACATACCTGTAGTCAGGGAATTGAGGTTAGACACAGAAATGGGTGTAGTCATGTACTGATAGCACGCAACACACACACTGCCAGTGTAATATCTGCCACAGGACCTGTGTGGTGGACGGACAACACATGATAAGCATACCTTTGTCCATCAAGAGGATAGGCCCACAGTAGTGAGCTATGCAGACAGACTGCATTCCAAGTTACACTAGTATGTATACAGACACACACACACACACACACACACACACACACACACACACACACACACTCTCTCTGTAACACCAGTACTATGCAAAGCATAACACAGCCCTAGTCTGTAGTCCCTGATCCTTCTATGGATATGTGGCCACTCTGAGCATGCAGGTTCTCCTGTAAGAGGTATTGCTACCTGCTGTCTGTAACACTGATGCCCACACACAGGAAGGATGTCCATCACACAGGAATTGTAAAGGGACCACACCCACATGTTGTAGGGATTCATAGTGGGTGGTTGCCATGACAGTGGTAATTGGAAGTAGTACCCATGTGTAATTATATATATATGGCTATCTGGATAAGTATATGTACATATATTTCCACCATATGTCCTGGACTTGGAGTGTAGCCCTACCCCAGCCCCTATAGTCCCAAAGTCATAGTGCAAGGGGATGTCTGGTATATATAGCAGGTATATTACTTGACTATTGCTACTGTCATTGGGATTGTCTTCACAGACATGGTGTGTGTGGAAGGTGACATCTGCTTATAACATGTGTGCCATTGGCTACTGACATACATCCTAAGGAAATCATTGTAAAGTACCGCAACTAGCATGTAATGCCCCTGTGGAGTGCAACAGAGATATTGGCCAATACATGTGGAACTTCAGACACACCCTGTACAGTCCAGAGATTTACACATAATCCCATAGTGCACAACATGTGTACCATGCTTGACAATATCGATGTAGACACCATGTAGATGGGTATAACAGATAACAACTGGTATATATTTGTCACCATAGGTTTTGGATTCACACATTCCTGTCTGGCCTGACACATAATGACTGCTGGTACAGGGGTGCCATGGACACATACTACCCACTAGATATTGACATATATCTGTACAGTATCCCACTGCTCTGTCTGACATACATGACTTTTAAGGGAAGTCCGGCAACAGTACATCTGGCATGTATCAGCACATGACATCTCACTGGGTAAGTACACTAGGCTGCTAGGCATGTAGCAATGCACTGTGCATGCTACAGGTAGACTGGCTCAACACTGGCCTACATCTCATATGGTGGAATGCACATGTACCTGCATTTATAGTAGGCTCAACAGCCATGTCACAGCACAGGGTAAGATACACCTGTGTGAAAGTGCATAACCACAACCAATGTGAACACAACCCCAGCCACATATGGTAAGCTAGCATATTATTACAGTATATGGACTATCTGATCTACACCATCCTCATATGTGCCACTCACAGAATGACCCTACATATACTGGGCTGCTACACAGTTTGGTCTGATGGCTGCCTGTGGTATGGGACATGTGTGTGTATGGCCCTACAAACATGTACGGCAAAACGATACTATACAGTGGGGCACCATGTAACATCAGATAGAAGGGGAGCTAGAATAATGACATCTGCCACAGTCTGTACACAGGCTAATGTACATATCAACAATACACACACTGCCGACATTCACCATCACTACACAGACCTCAGTACTGTACAAACATCCACAGAATATCCAGGTTATGTCATGATATATAACCCCTACTGTACATGACATGTGCAGCAATCTGATGTATCACTGGCTTGTTATCAGATATGATAACACTATTTATGGTGTACAGCACACATGCAGCACTTCATGCACGACATATGTACAAAGGTTGACAGAGGTGTGGCTGACAGCACATACACAGAGCCAGTACAGACATGTTGCTGTGATAACCCCATGCATTTACCATTGTAATGGGGTATGTTGCAACATATGTCCAATAAGGGATATGAAGTCAGTAACTGTCACGGCCTTCACCATCTACAGACTGCAATCCGCACACTACCTTCTGCATTTCACAGATAGATGCACTGCGGCTAACACATGAAACTAAAAGCACAACACTGCCCAGTCTGCAGATGACCCTGCATTTTGGGATTCCTCATATACATGGAACTGACATGGCAGGTATTGCGACATGTACAACAGGCATATCCAGGCAAACACTGTTTAACCAACATTACTCCAAATGCAGTATAGCAGCACTTACAGTCTGCAGTCAGGTCAGGCACATCCACCTCCTGTTCGTTGCCAACTTTCCACAGTGTATGTTGTTAGAGGTAAATCCCCAATCTGAGATGCTGTTTGCCAAACAGCAGATCTAGTTCCTGCTCACAGTCACTGAAAAGGGCCAACACCACCATGATGTTCCTAGGTATTGGAGTGTGTTTCCATACATTTGGCTATGGGAATGTTACCACAGCTGTTCCACATTCAGTCAGCTAGAGGAGGGATGCAATTCTTGCAGAGGATATCAGCTGATCATGAGCATCACTTAAATTACACATGCTGCTGCCTAAGCAAAGCAGGTGTGGGGCTCCACATCCACCAGAGAGGGGGTGGAGGAGACAGACAGAGACAAATACATGTCAGGGATGGGTGGGAGAGTTAAACTGAAACATGTTTGTGTCATACACCTACCAGCACAGGGTATCAAACCCCCGACAGCTATGTAGTGCTATCACAGTTCAATGCAGTTATTGGATGCACCACATGGGTTACCTGCTGTGGAGCACTCAGAACATATATGTGATGGTGAGTGACATCTGCAACAGGGATACAGTAGATATAAGGTAGGTGATGTACACGTGCCTGTCTGCATGAACAGGTACCAGCGTCAACACAGGCACACTCACACAGGGACTCACACACATTGACACACTTGACAGGGCCAAGAGTGCAAATCATCACTAGTGGGATTGCCATAACACATCGATGTGCAGGTATCACATGCACCACAAGTGTCATAAGGAGGTCGTATGGGCAAAGATTATGAGGAGGTGTCAGACATCAGACAGAATGCTTCAGTATGCCCTGCAGGGTTGTAGTGAGTGTGGATGTGGATATACACACCATACAACACACACATGAACACACAGTGTGCCAGTTCTGACATGCATGGGTGCATGTCTGCACAGGTGTGTGATGGTCATCTGTGCCAGCAGACTTTACAAGGGTAGGCGATGGGTATACCTTGGCATCAGGCCACATGACAATGGTCTGCATTGTGGCTCAGGTCTGTAATTTCTACATTTGCCCACACAGGTGGGTATTGCATCCCACATCCAGTCACCTGGGTGACTATTGTGTGTGGCCAATGCTGTGCATTACTTGCCATGTATGTGTTCCTTAGTCCATGACATGGATGGTGTCTGGGATGTACACACCTCCCACATGCATGTACAGTGACATGTGCTACTGTACCTGGGGTGTCTGGCCCATGTTGTGAACACAGATTATCATCGGATGTGCCAGTCTTGCCCACCTGTGGCAGGAACAGGTAATGGGCAGCAGGTTTACCCTGCACCTACATTGATAGCATGCTAACAGCATTCCCTGATGTCAGTGTCATCTGTCCATACAGGGCATGTTGTCAGGCATGGTATGTCCATTGTGAGTCACATGTGAAGGCACCATAGGTGGTGCAGGTGTCCACTGGGGAACATGGTGGAGGTGCACTGTCTGCATGTACGTGCATATTGGACAGATGGGCAGGGTGACATGCCCTCTGTAGCCCACTGCTATCACTGCATAGTTACTATCAGTGGCCAATATGCAGTGTACTACCCACACATTGGCTGTCGCCTAGGCATGTGTGTGCATATGACACATGGGTTGAGTGTGTGCTCTGGGTAATAGTAGTGGGGTTGCTAACTGTGATTGGCTGGCCTTGATGTCACATGTATGGGTATGGCTTTGCACCCCAGCCTCTCAGCTAATTTACATCTGTTATCCCTGTATGGTTGACATTGTGATATATAGTAGGGCCACCATAAAAGAAATAAGCAACCCCCCCCCCTGCATTGCCAACAGGTGTCACACACTCACACCCACCTCAACACAGGATACGAGTTACAAACACACACACACCTGTCATGTCTGGGAGTTGAACCACTACCCAGTTATAGTACACGCCACAGAAATCACTGAATCATTTCTTTCCCAAAGATGCATTTCACAATGAATGACATCAGCAGGATTACCATAGAAGGGCATTTCAACTATACTGTGAGTGACTAGCCTAAAATGCATTGCTCCCTACACAGACAGTGGGACACACACACAAAACATTCACAACTGACATATGTGGGTATAGAACCCCTGACTGAAGTCTATATCACACTACAGCATTGAGCAGTTAGAGGTTGCACCACAGGGATTACTACAAAACATTTTCCACAATGTTGTATTTCACAATGAATGACATCAGCAGGATTGCCAAAGTAGGGCATTTGAAATGTATTGCGAGTGAGTAGCCTATAATGCATTTCTCCATACGCAGACATTGGAACACACACAAAACATCCAGAAATGCCATGAATGGGGATGGAACCCTACCAAAGTTCTAAATCACACTACAGCAGTACGCGGTTACAGGACACACTACAGAGATTACTGAGCTGCAACCTTCCCAGAGGTGTATTTCTAGGTGGGTGACATGAGCAGCCTTGCCAACACTGAGTGTATGAATTGTAAGGAGTAAATAGCCTAAAAAGCATTGCTCTCTATTCAGTCACTGACACACACACACGCGCGCGTACACACACACACACACACACACACACACACACACACACACACACACACACACACACACACACACAGTTCCACACATCAAACACAGTTTTCAAGTCTGGGGATAGAACACCTACCTAACGATTTTATCGCACTACAGCAGGTACGCAGTTACATGCTACAGAGATTACTGGGTTATGACTTTCCCAGAGGTGTATTTCTAAGTGAGTGACATCAGCAGCCTTGCCAAAGTTGAGTATATGAGTTGTACGGAGTGTGAGTAGCCTAAAAAGCATTGCGCTCTACTCAGTCAGACACACACACACAGTTGCCAAGTCTGGGGTTAAAACACCTACCTAATTACTTTATCACACTACAGCAGTACACAGTTACAGGATGCATTATGGAGATTAGTGGGCTATAATCTTCCCAGAGGTGTATTTCTAGGTGAGTGACATCAGCAGCCTTGCCAAAGTTGAGTATATGAGTTGTACGGAGTGTGAGTAGCCTAAAAAGCATTGCTCTCTACTCAGTCATACACACACACACACACACACACACACACACACACACACACACACACACACACACACACTTGCCAAGTCGGGAGTTAGAACACCTACCTAACTACTTTATCACACTACACAGTTACAGGAAGCGCTATGGAGATTGCTGGGCTATAATTTTCACAGAGATGTATTTCTCGGTGAGTGACATCAGCAGCCTTGCCAAAGTTGAGTATATGAGTTGTATGGAATGTGAGTAGCCTAAAAAGGCATTGCTCTCTACTCAGTCAGACACACACACACAGAGATTCGCACACAAACACACACAGTTGCCAAGTCTGGGGTTAGAACACCTACTTAACTACTTTGTCACACTACAGCAGTACACAGCTACAGGACGTGCAACAGAGATTACTGGGATATTATTTTCCCAGAGGTGTATTTCTAAGTGAGTGACATCAGCATCCTTGCCAAAGGTGAGTATATGAATTGTACGAAGTGTGAGTAGCCTAAAAAGCATTTCTCTCTACACAGTCAGACACACACACACACACAAGCACACATTTGTCAAGTCTGGGGTTAGAACTGCTACCTAACTAATTTATTACTACAGCAGTACGCAGTTATGGAACGCGCCATGGAGATTACTAAGCTACAGCTCTCCCAAAGGTGTATTTCACATTGGATGACCTCAGCAGGCTTGTCATAATACTGCTATGGGTTGTGCAGTGTGTGCATGGGCCATAACCCATTCATGTAGGGGTTGACATGCCACATGCTGGCACATACGGGGTCAAATGACACAGGTATGTGTATACAGCTACTAGATGACTGCTTCCTTGTACAGTCATGTTGCACAGCTGGCACATGTACCACATAGTCTGTCATGCTGACAGATACTGGTGGCTAGTATCTGCAGTGAGTGACATCTGCACCTCATGTGTTTGGGGCCTTTTGGCTGTGTGCTGGGTGGGACAGGCCCCGATGGCTCCTTGTCACAGTCACCCTCTTCCACACATCTATGTCCGTCTACCTTTGGCTTATTATAGTGTGTTGTCCTTACATATGTGTCAGTATTCCTATCCACTGTGTGTGCGAAAGGCAGGAGTAGTGCATACTGACATGTGTCTGCACTAAGAACTGCGACTGTCAGATATGTCTGGTCCACTGGTGTTTGCAGACATGGCCTTCATGTGTTTAAGTGTGTGAGCATGCCCAGTATGACCTTTTAGTATATTGTTGACTGACATTGCCTTCATTCCTCTAAGTGTGTGAGCAGTGTGTGAGCATGCCTAGTATGGCCATCTGTATTGCATGTTTGGATCAAGTCCAGCTAGTTTGTACTGCGGTGCTGACCTTTGTGTTGTACACCGACATGTAGCATGCTGTGTGTCTGCAGGGTATCCATCTGTCATTTGGCATTGACTGTTGCTACATTTCTGCATAGCAAGGGGGGGACACCTGACTGTTTCTACATTTCTACACAGGAGTGGGGGGGGCACACCTGACTGTTACTCTAAGTGTACGTAGGATGGGGGGCACACCTGAAACTTGTACACATTTGCTAGGACTGTACTGGTATGTCAGGTACTCCATTTCAGTCTGTAGTCTAACCTATCGTGCTGGCTAGAGGCATAACAGTGTACTACAGATCTTAGCTTTAATTACTTATACATTACAGGTTCATAGGTAGGTACTAGGCTATCGGCCCTAAGGCCTATACAAGCCCAGCCAAAAAGGTACCCTGACTTTGACCCTGACCCTAATGATTATGGTGTGGAGGCTATTAGGAAATTTTTACATATGAATGGCACACTTGATAAGGCATGTCAAACACTAATATGTACATTGCTGGAGTTAGTTTTGAACAACAACATATTTTTATTTCATGATAAGATCTATGCACAAACATGGGGGGTAGCCATGGGCACGCCCTGTGCTAATTCTTACACTAACCTAGTGATGCATCAGTGGGAGAACAGATTCCTCTTCAATAGTGAATTATTTAGAGACGTCTTACTATATAGACGTTTTGTGGATGACATACTAATAATATGGAATGGAAGTGAAAATCTACTCTGAGAGTTGGTGTCCTATATGGAATCCACTACTGATTTTTTACAGTTTACTGTGGAAAAATCCACTAATAAGATAGATTTTTTGGATATTACCATCATGAAAGAATCAGATGGCTCCTTTTTTACTACCATTTATAGGAAACCATGCTGGAGAAATGCCATTCTCCACTATAATAGTATGCATCCACGACACATATTTCAAAATGTAGTTAAGGGACAGTTTCTAAGAGTTTCTAGTTTATGTAATAAGGAAGAGGATAGAAATTTACAATTAGACCTAACAGCAAACTTCTTTATGGATAGGGGATATCCTTCTACTTTGATAGATAAGATTAAATCTTCCATCTTTGAAGATGAAGCAAATATCAGAATGAAGTGAAGGATTAATATACAAGTTCCCAAGGTGCAACAGAACGATGTAAAGGTAGCCTTTATAACCAGATATACAAATGATATTAATTATGTTAATAATATCATTAGAAATAACTGGAAGATCTTGTTATTAGATACACAGGTGGCGCAGGTAGTTGGTGATAGACCCATTTTCAGATATAGGAACAGTAAAAATCTGAAAAGATTGCTGTGCACTGAGAAGGCGGATAACATTAAGTTAGATATCAGGCAAACTTTAAGAAATGGGACATACCCATGCAATAGGTGTAACGTGTAGATTTATTTCCAAGATCCAATCCTTTACAGTTCCGGAATTGGATTACACTTTTATACCATCATTCTATGCCAATTGTGAGTCAAAGAATCTAGTTTATTTAGCCACATGTGAAGCCTGTGATGCATATCATGTAGGATTGACATCCAGAAGACTTAGGGACCGTATTTATAACCATGATGATGATATAAGAAGGAATATTTTAACCAATGCTTTAGCTAAGCATAATTATATGTTCCCTAAGCATCACTTTAGATTCAGGGTGTTACAACTAGTATGCAATAATAGGAGAGAAGGCAACAACATGGGCTATCTTGAATTGATAGAGTTGAATTAGATTCTGAGATTAAGGGCGCACATTGAGCCAAGGTTGAATCAGGCTTTAACTATTAAACCAGTATTGGCAAGACGCAAATGAAATTTAACTAGATTAGGCTAATTCAGATTTAGAATATACACTTATATTCTTGTTTTTGGGCGGATCTAGTGCAACGATAACAATGAAATATAGTGAGGTATATATTTTTTTATTTTTAATTATTTGCTACAATTATTATTGTTATTTTATGTATTTGCATATATATGTCATAGTAGTGGTACACATTTATATTTATACTTAGTCCAATTCTAATATTTGTGAATTTTAAAGTTTTTTATCATGTTCTTCAGTAAGACAAGTTCATCTTTGATGTTATTTTCTTTTGAATAATGTCATGAACATTCATATTTTATGCATATTTTATATTTTCATACATATATGCATTTATGCTTGTACTGATACTTTTGATAATAAGTATGTCAGTTTTTTTTTGTTGTTTATATTTTTTGTCATTTACTTGTGAATATTTATGTAAGAAATTTCTTAGATTTATACATTCTGTACTAACTTAGTTATATATAAGACTGGAAGACTATTGGTTAATTGGGGCTGACAGATTTTGAATCGTATATAAAAGCACATTTATTTCAGTATGTTTGATATTGCTGAAGAAGTTGGCGACGAAAACGTTTTATCTGAATGCGTTATTACCAGTGTTTTTATTAGTATTTCTTGTTGGCGTGTTGGTGTGTTATACTTTATCTTGGCACTTTGAGAATAAAGCAGTTTCAACTACTACCAGGATCAGGGTGTATTTGTGCTTGGGAACAGTGGTGGTGTTTTTACGTTTATCAGTTTTTCGTTTCCACTACTTGCTCATCAACGTCTTCTTAGTTTAATCCATGGAGCAACAACCGAGCGCAGATCATGGTCCTAGGAGTTCAGAGACAGGAGAATTGCGTAAGTTGATTGGACAACTGACGCAACTGATTAGTTTGCTGATGCCCCTCAGCCAATCAATGGTCACGCTAGCCTCGTCCTTACAATTTCCAGGCAACTAGGAAGCCATACAGAAAAATGTTGGTACGAACGAAAACGTCTTGGATAATTCCAAACAGGTTATTTTTGGCGTTGAAGAGAGCGAGAGCTGTGACAACAGCTTAGAGGGGTTTCCTCATATTACAGTGGATAATAGCAACACCAATGACGCCGATGTTGTGGCAGCAAGTCCGAGAAGTCAAAGAAGACAGCATGAAGGAGCTGTGGACAAACAAAACAATGTATCAGGTACACAGAAGCTGTTTTCTGAATGTTTAAACGCAAAGTATGACTTCAATTTTGAACATGTTCCAGTTAAATTCAGCGCCACATTTTCTACTTTGCTTAATGACCTGGAATTTTTCATGATAAAATACAAGACTTTGGACATTGACAATGCTTATCTTAAGCATTGTATTTCATTGAACATTGTTCCCAAAGGCTTGAGGGTCTGCAAGTACCCCAATAATGTTGTGGAGGGGACAGAATTTTGTAAAGAGCTAACTTCTATTTTTGACAATTGTGGGTTTAGCATTATGAAAGCTATTATCAAAAATAATGAGAGATTAATGGAAAAGTTGCATTTAGACATTGAAAATATTAACAAAGCAATTTTAAGTGATTTGTTATACACAGTGGAGACAAATAGAGTCAAATATCAAACTGTGTTTAAAAATGTTGATGTAAAGTGTAAGGAGGTACAAAATAGAAAGGTAGGAAAAATTAAGAGAGACCTAGAAGAGTACAAAAATAACACGCATTACCCAAAGCCAAAAACCTCATTCAGGAATGGTTATGGTAGTTGGGGTAGTGAAGATTTACATGATTATGTGTGGGGAGAATCTGAAAATGAGGAACAACAAGAACAACCTATAGAATCCGATGAATATCCCTCACTTAGAAGATCAGAGAGGTTAATGAACCAAGAAAAAGTAGTTTACAATTCAAAAAACTACAATGGAAGGGGGGGGGCGTTTCCGAGGAAGGGACAGGCTTGGAATTAATTGAAGACATTACTAACACTATGTATACCTGGACTTACGATGGGTTTAACATTTTCAACTATTCAAATGTTTGTGTAGACAAAACATGGTTTGATTTGTTTTCGAAAGGATTCACCTTTATTCCTACACAAAAAGTGGATATTTTTAAATTGTTGATAGATATCAAGCTTTTTATTAGGAAAAAGAACTTAGAGCTTTTTTTCAAAGGTAGAACACTAGATTGTGATCTCCAAAATTTAAAGTGAAAAAGTACATTTAACCCACCTATACACCCCCAGCTCAGAAACTTTGAGTTAAAGGTGGAAAATGAAATTAGAACTCATTTAACAACAAGACATTTCCACTCTAATTTAACACAGGAAGAAAAGAATACTTTAAAAGCTATTAGTAACAACCGTGACTTGAGGGTAATGAAACCCGACAAGGGTGGGGGCGTTGTTGTAATGGAGACAATCCAATATGAAGGAAAAATGATGAATTTATTAAACGATTCAGACAAATATTCCAGGGTATCCATTAATGAAGTTAATATTGCGTACAGAAAGATTCAGGTTTTACTACATGACATGTTAATGGAAGGTTCTATTGACCGTAACACCTACAAATATTTAGTTGTTGAAAAACCCAAAATACCCTGCATCTTTGGCATTCCCAAAGTGCATAAGAATAGTCTTGACCCACCCCTTAGACCAATTGTGTCAGCCGAAGGTTCTATAACGGCTAAATTTGTAGACCAAAAAATCAAAAATATATTAGAAGGTAGTGACAATATTTTGAAGGTTTCTTGGGACTTTTTGAGAAAAGTCAAGCCTTCTTTATATACTGACAATATAGCCTTCGGTACTATGGATGTCATTGACCTTTTTGGGTGTATTCCCCACGATTTGGGACTACACTGGTTTGAAGAAAAGTTAGTTGCAAGCAAGAAGTTGACACATATGGATTTCAGGAACACCTTAACCTTGATGGAAGGAGTATTAAAAAATAACTATATCTACTTCCAAGGTGAATATTTTAAACAGGAAAGAGGTGTTGCAATGGGGGCTCACTGTGCCCCAGCCTATGCCAACATTATTATGGCATATTGGGAAGAAAAATTTCTTCTCAATTCTCCCTTTCTTAATGAATGGGTTTTATACACAAGGTTTTTGGATGACTTGTGTTTTTTCTGGAAGGGCAACTACGAAGAATTTACCAATCTTTTGTCGTACGTCAATAATACTTCAAGTTTTTTAAAGTTCACCAGTAACTTTAATCCTCAAGAATTGAGATATTTAGATGTTTGTATTGGCAAAAATAAAGGAAGTTTTACATCATGTATATTCAGAAAGGATACCTTCTCCAATTCTTACTTGCACTACACCAGTTGCCACCCTCCTCATCAAAAGAAGGGGGTTGTGAAAGGGCAACTGGTGCGGTTGAGCAGAATGACTTCCGATAATAAGGTTTTTTTAGAAAAAGTAAATTTTCTAAGGAATTTATTTACTAGGAGAGGTTATCCCTTAGAATTATTCAACAAGGTCTTTGAAGAAGTAAACACAAAAAGAGCAGATTCGTTTGCCCCCATCTTGGGTAAGGATGAAAATTTGTTGTCAAATCAACAGCAGGAACAGAAGTGTGTAGAAAATAAGACAGGACTTATTACCACTTTCAGTGAACAATCAGCATTTGTAAGAAATATTTTTTTCAGGGAATGGAATAGTTTTTCTAAAATTTCAGACTTGGAACATATATTTGACAATCAACTAACCCATATTTATCGTAAAGGAAAAAGCATTAAAAACATTTTGGAAAGTGGCTTTAATACTAATTCTATAAATAAAAGTAATAAGCCAAAGAAAGGGTTATATAAATGTGGAAAATGTAGTTACTGCACACACTTAATTTGTGGTGACACTATGTATTTACAAGTGAGGTGTATGACCTTACATTTAAATATCTTTGCCAATTGTGACACTAATGGAATCATATATATTGCTATTTGCAAAAAATGTCCTTCCTTTTATGTAGGAAAGAGTGAAAGAAGGCTCAGGCAAAGAATATATGAGCACTTATATGATGTCAAAGTAAAAAACGAGAAAAACGCACTAAGTAAGCACTCATTAAAATGTGGAACTCCGGGCTATCAATTCTTCATTTTAGAGGTTGTTCCCACCAATCCTAGGGGTGGTATGTGGGAAACGCTCATTGAATATAAGGAACTGTACTGGCAACTCCTTTTAGATGCAAATCAGAATTTTGGGCTTAATGACATGGTGTCATTAGCCCCAGTATTAAAACTGAGAGCTGCAAAGCTTTAACTTTATTTGATGTTCAATGCTTTTTCATTGCATTATGAGTGAATTCCCAAAGTACTCTGTACACTCCTTCACTGTTACAGAAAAAGCTTTCATGTATCTTTAGATGTTGTTTTTAATCAATACCACATGATGGTGCTACACTCCAATTTTATTTACTATAAGAAATGTTACATCTTGATTTTAAAGGTTTTAAAGATTTTAAAATATTTATTTAACAATTGTTATTTGATTATTGAAGTTAATATTAAATTTTAAATGTTTAGTATTCTTTTAACTTCAGTAGTTATATGTTTTTAACAATGGAATTTTTAAGTAGTATATGTATTAACCACCATTTAAACAATTTGGAAGACTATTGGTTAATTGGGGCTGACAGATTTTGAATTGTATATAAAAGCACATTTATTTCAGTATGGTTGATATTGCTGAAGAAGTTGGCGACAAAAACATTTTATCTGAATGCGTTATTACCAGTGTTTTTATTAGTCTTTCTTGTTGGCGTGTTGGTGTGTTATACTTTATCTTGGCGCTTTGAGAATAAAGCAGTTTCAACTACTACCAGGATCAGGATTTATTTGTGCTTGGGAACAGTGGTGGTGTTTTTACGTTTATCGGTTTTTCGTTTCCACTACTTGCTCATCAATGTTTTCTTAGTTATATATAATGTCTTACTAAACATATGCCCTATACTATGTGTTTAAGAGGGTGAGAAGAATAGAGATACCATATTAGGAATAATTGATTAATTAATAGATTGTCTATAATATATTTTAATTTTAATTGTCAATTAATTAATTAATTAACCAATGAGGATTTTAGTATAAATATACATGAATTTGAGATGTTGTTTAAACCTGAGGAAGCGTACCTTGGCTGTACGTGAAAGCGCTAGTTACTCATTAAATATTTTCTTGTGTTTACATCGTGGTGGCTCCTGAACATTTTTGTCTTTGATGCCCAGTATGACCTTTTAGTATATTGTTGACTGACATTGCCTTCATTCCTCTAAGTGTGTGAGGAGTGTGTGAGCATGCCTAGTATGGCCATCTGTATTGCATGTTTGGATCAAGTCCAGCTAGTTTGTACTGCGGTGCTGACCTTTGTGTTGTACACCGACAGGTAGCATGCTGTGTCTGCAGGGTATCCATCTGTCATTTGGCATTGACTGTTGCTACATTTCTGCATAGCAAGGGGGGGGACACCTGACTGTTTCTACATTTCTACACAGGAGTGGGGGGGGCACACCTGACTGTTACTCTAAGTGTACGTAGGATGGGGGGCACACCTGAAACTTGTACACATTTGCTAGGACTGTACTGGTATGTCAGGTACTCCATTTCAGTCTGTAGTCTAACCTATCGTGCTGGCTAGAGGCATACCAGTGTACTACAGATCTTAGCTTTAATTACTTATACATTACAGGTTCATAGGTAGGTACTAGGCTATCGGCCCTAGGGCCTATACAAGCCCCGCCAAAAAGGTACCCTGACTTTTGCCACCCAAGAAAATGATTTTCCTGTGCCACTGTCGAGTAGAGCCACAGAAGTGATCCCCGGGATGAATTTCCTATTTCCCATCCAATCATCAACATTTTTCTTGAAGAGTGCTAATGAGGAGATTTGTTTGATATAGATAGGTAGTTTATTTCAAAGTATGGGAAGTCTCTGGGACAGGAATCTATCTCTCCGGCATGTTCTGTTTATTGTGGTGACAAGGTTTAGGTCCCTAGAGCATGTAGCTCAGAGGGATTGGGATTTCTTTAAGTGGAGCATGTCCAACAGCTCTGGATTTGACATAGCTTTGTATGCTAGGCAGAGATCACCCCTGAGTAGGCGATATGCGACGGAGTAAAGCTGGAGTTTTTTGAGACGGTCTGTGTAGGGCATCTGTTTGAGGCCGGTTATCCTTTTTGTGAGGTATTTCTGCGGCCTTTCCAGTTGTTGTAGATGTCTTGTGAGGTACATACCAAAAGGGGCATTGTACTCTATAATGGGTCTAATGAGTGATGAGTAGAGAGGAACAATGACCTCTTTTCTTCTGGATGAGAAACCTTTTGTAATGAGGTGTGCCACTTAGAAAGATTTCCTAACTACTGTGGTGATGTGATTATCAAAGGAGAGACTACTGTCCACCTGTGTCCCAAGGTCTCTTATCACACTTTTGTGTTAAGTATACTACCACCTATGTTGTAGTTCATGGGTACAGAATTTTTACCAAAGGGGATGACATTGCACTTTTTGGCATTGATTTTGAGGCCATGGCTTTGACACCAGGCTTCTGTCTCAGTGAGGCCCTTTTATAGGATGTCCACATTGTCGGGAGTTTCGATTATGGCTCCTAGTTTGCAGTCATCTGCGAACTTCATTAGCCAAAGACATTCTGTGTTAGCCTGTACTTCAGAGAAGTAGATACCAAACAGGAGAAGACCCAGGACTGAACCCTGTGGTACTCCACTTGCAACCAGTCTAGTTTCTGACTTACTAGCCTTCACAACTTACATCCAACTGCCTGGCCTGCTGTAGTCTGTCTGTGTAGGCCTGGGGGAGGGGTTACCCATAGGGCTCATTCAAATGCCATAGTACAGCATTTGTTTGTGTTTGTCTACACCTGTTCTGCTGGCTGAGACTGTTGTTGGGTATGTGAACCTTCCTGACTGGCATGTGTGGGTCTTATGGACACACATGTCACTCATCCCATTTCCTGCAGTGGGTTTTGTCACCCTGTGTAGCACTGGCTACTATGGTGACTCCAGTATGTGTTACAGATGTCATGGTGCCACTATCGGTGTCTACTGTCTGCTGCCATAACATTCAGCCACCCAATTCCCTTGCATGCTCACAAGCATACCATATCTACAGGTAACAACACATTCTACTCCATTTGGCAATTGGTAGGTTGATTGACTTACCTTGAGGGTATGCCAGACTTGAGGATTGTGCTGGAGGGCTGCCTATGTTGGATGCACATAGTACACTCCCAATACATGGCTGAGCACAAGTAGTGTCATGTTTGGCATCCCTTTTACTGTTTGTGTGAGTCAGAGATAGGTGTCATTCCCTGGGTCCCTACTGTGTCAGTGCATATGCTATGCGTTGCCTCTTTGCTAAGGCCAGGGCATACTGGGCATGCCTTCTTCTGCCTACTGGGGTAGGCTCAGGTTGTTCCTCCTCTGAGTCACTCTATGCCTGTACAGGCCTTGGCATTGGTGGGGGGCTGTGTGGCCCTTCCCCATTCTGTTCCTGCTGCAGCTGTTTCCGCAGGATCATATTGTGTAGCATAGCACATACCATAACAATTTGGGTACATGTAGCTGGTGTGTCCAGAACCAGAACCATGACCTGAGCATCCCAAACACATGCTCTGTTATATGTCTGGCCTGTCTGTGTGCCTCATTATGGCATTGTTGTTCAGATGTGTGTGCATTTCTGATGGGTATCATCAGCCACGGCTCCAGTGGGTACCCAACATCCCCCACCAGGTGACCATAGGGGATGTCCACACTGGCAAATCTGTGGTACCGCTGTGTCAGATTCCATATGTGTGAATCTTTATAGCTTCCAGGGCATCGAGCACACACATTCATTATAATGCCCTGGGCATCACATACAACCTGGCAGTTGATGGAGGGGATGTCCCTGCGGTTGATGTAGGCCCTACCCTGATCACCGGGTGGTGCTTCGATGCATATGTGCATGCAATCTATAGCACTCACTACACCAGTGTATTCTGCTATTTGGTGGAAGAGACACATATTGCTGGTCAGCACCTCAGGTGTGTTGAGGAAATATACGTGCTCACTGGCATGTGCTGCCATGGCATCCAAGAACTGGTGATGCCTGTGAGATCCCCATGATATCCTCAGTTGTGCTTTGGGAGGTACCTGTGGCTAGTATACCTAGGCCTACACATACCTTGGTATCCACTGGGATGGGTTTCCCTCGGACAGTTTGGTGTGTCAGGTGTGGCTGGCACAGCTCAACAATTTGCTGTAGGAGGTCTCTGTCCACCTATAGTGCTCCACTGTCTCCAGCTCATGTAGCTCCTGGTAGGTTACCCTGGGTCTGTACACTCTTTTCCGTCTCCTCCCTGTGGGTTGTTCGGCAGCATTCACATCCTCACCACACTCAGCCTCTTGCGCACAATGTTCCATGTTGCCTGCTGCAGCCCTTCTCATTTTGTAGTTTTGTTTGTTAAAATTTTCTCACATGTATATACCAGTGGTATATAGTGTGGAAGAAAACAGAGGGGAAAGATTTTGCTTAGTTTATAGTAGTGTTCTGGGCTGTGCAGGTCTGCTGTCTGTGTAATTGGCTGATTCTGATACATTTCACCTGTCAGCTAAGCTAGTTCTCCTTGATTAGCTTCCTACTGCTGTTTTCCCTTCCCATTGCCCCCCTGTTTAAACCCGTGTGTGCGCCATACAAACGGAGTGCTCAAATGTGCACAGAGCTGCTATTTCTTGATTTAAAACCAAGAAAAAACAGCTGCTGTAATAATCTCCAAGAAAAACAAGCATAAAACAAACACTGGAGACGGCAGAACAATATGCTCCGAATATTAAGTCACAATCACTTTTCTTTTAGTAAGGCACAGCAGTCAAAGAAGCGATAAAACAATAAATTCTCTCCAACTTCCAGAAATTATTCTCCAGGTTTAAAAAGATCACCTTTATTGTTACAGAAGGCAAGCGCATTCACCATGTGGGCTTCCTTAGGCCAATTTAAAACAGTTTTGTAAAGCCAATAAGAACACTTTAAATACTAAAAGCTGTAATGACATCATTTCCACTTCTAATCAAAGCTGGAAATAGGGAACCAAAAATGTTCTTATATTTAAAGCGCTACTACAAGTGAACCAACAATTAAAAACATTAATAAAAAACTATCTATACACCTCAATCAAATCTGATTGACTTAATTAATGAAAAAATTAATTAATAAATAATCAACTTGCACAGAAGCATTATAAAAATAAAATACAAAATACAATCAGCAGATATTCAATACTTATATAGACTATCAACAATCAAGTACATATAAAAAAGTACATATAAAAAACAAAAAACATCCATACAAAAGAATAATAATCAAAGTATAGTAATTATTTCATTTCTATGCTACACCAAGAACAATAAAAAACTAAACTCACATATACCTATTTCCTTAATGATCTACCTTTTAAAATTGGTTTAATCGAAACCCAATCATTTAAATGTGGTACACTATCAGCTCTAAGCCTAATGATCCATCGGCATTCAATTTCTTCAGTTTTGTTCCTAATGTCCCCTCGTCTAACATTAGGAAAATTCCTCTGAATGACCTGAAATCTGAAAGTATGTTCTGGAGTGTTATTGCAAACATGTTTGGAAAGGGCGCTTTTCAAAGATCTAATACTAATGTCATATATATGTTCTTTGATCCGGTCTCTCAACCTCCTGTCAGTTTTGCCCACATAAAAAGCTGGGCACATTGTACAGGTGGCGAGATAAACCAGATGTTTCGTTGTACAACTAGCATTGACTTGAAAGACAAATTCTCGTGCAGTGACAGGATGTATAAACCTATTAGTGTGATTTATATAAGTGCAGTAATTACATTTCTTACAAGGCTTTGTGCATTGATCCCCAGGTCCATCCACTGAATCAACTTTCGAAGGATTGGGACCACAAAGCATCCTATGTAAATTCATCTTATTCTTATAAGTAAATCTAGGCATATCACCTATTATTTTATGAATTTCTGAGTCAACCTTTAATATATCCCAATACTTAAAATACACATCTCTAATCTGACTGGCATCCTGTGTATAGTAAATGCAAACTTTCAATTTATTCTCTTCTTTATTCCAATTAATGAATAAATTCTCACTCTGATTCCTATGGGCGAAATAAGGATGAGCTTTATTACATCGCAGACGAATGTAATCGAGACACCCGCATGGCCTGGCCTCTAATAATGTTCTTGAAAATAAAGTTAGGGTGCATACTAGACCTATGTAAAAACGTATTCCTATAGCATTCTTTCCTATGTACACCAGTATTAATCAGGCCAGTGTCGGTTCTTTCTATAAATACATCCAAAAACGAGACCCTAGTTTCGGATGCCTCTAATGTAAATTTCAAATAGTTTGTTAACATATTCATCTGTTGTAAGAATTCATCCAATTTAATGGCATCTGAGCTCCAAACAAGGAAGAGGTCATCTACAAATCGAGCATAGAACTTAACAAACTGTTTAAAATAGTCCAACTTGAACAAATGACTTGTCTCCAAATCTGCCATAACAAAATTGGCGTAGCTATTGGCACATGAAGTGCCCATAGCTATGCCATCTTTCTGAATATAAAACTGGTCACCAAAAATGAAAACATTATTCACAAGGACCATTTCCATCAAGCTGTGCAACATCTCAACTTGTATGTTAGTGAAAGAACCATGGTTTTCTAAACACCCGCGTATACTCCCTAAACCATCAGAATTGGGTATACATGTAAACAATGATTGAACATCAAAAGTAGCAAAAATAAGATGTTCATCTGGGGTTACATCTTTCATCTTATCATATAACATGATTACAAATTGCTGCGATCTTTTAATATATAAGTATACTGATTCACCACTGGTCTCAGTATGGTTTCTAAATACAGAGAGATGGGTTCAGTGCTAGTTGTACAAAGAAACATCTGGTTTATCTCGCCACCTGTACAATGTGCCCAGCTTTTTATGTGGGCAAAACTGACAGGAGGTTGAGAGACCGGATCAAAGAACATATATATGACATTAGTATTAGATCTTTGAAAAGCGCCCTTTCCAAACATGTTTGCAATAACACTCCAGAACATACTTTCAGATTTCAGGTCATTCAGAGGAATTTTCCTAATGTTAGAAGAGGGGACATTAGGAACAAAACTGAAGAAATTGAATGCTGATGGATCATTAGGCTTAGAGCTGGTACCAGGTTTAAATGATAGGGTTTCGATTAAACCAATTTTAAAAGGTAGATCATTAAGGAAATAGGTATATGCGAGTTTAGTTTTTTACTGTTCTTGGTGTAGCATAGAAATGAAATAATTACTATACTTTATTATTCTTTTGTATGGATGTTTTTGTTTTTTATATGTACCTTTTTATATGTACTTGATTGCTGATAATCTATTTAAATATTGAATATCTGCTGATTGCATTTTGTACTTTTATTTTTATAATGCTTCTGTGCAAGTTGATTAATTATTTATTAATTAATTTTTTCATTAATTAAGTCAATCAGATTTTATCGAGGTGTATAGATAGTTTTTTATTAATGTTTTTAATTGTTGGTTCACTTGTAGTAGCGCTTTAAATATAAGAACATTTTTGGTTCCCTATTTCCAGCTTTGATTAGAAGTGGAAATGATGTCATTACAGCTTTTAGTATTTAAAGTGTTCTTATTGCCATTATAAAACTGTTTTAAATAGGCCTGAGGAAGCCCACACGGTGAAAGCACTTGCCTTCTGTAACAATAAAGGTGATCTTTTTAAACCTGGAGAATAATTTCTGGAAGTGGGAGAGAATCTATTGTTTTATCGCTTCTTTGACTGCTGTGCCTTACTAAACGAAAAGTGACTGTGACTTAATATTCGGAGCATATTGTTCTGCCATCTCCAGTGTTTGTTTTATGCTTGTTTTTCTTGGAGATTATTACAGCAGCTGTTTTTTCTTGGTTTTATTCATATTTTGCTGCACGTTTGTAATGGCGGAACTTGCTCAAGATATCGTTGAATTACCTTATGTACCGGAAGTGAATTCTAACCACACATAGAAATTCGAATCCTGTGTTGCTGGGAAGGAGAACCCACTTTTAGCGTATGATGTTACCAGTGATTCTATGGACGATGCAGTTGAACAGGATACCTATAGTGGCCTCAGTGTGTTGCTTGACCAGATAGAGTTTGACTTTATCAAGCTGAAGTGTTTACAGTTACAGCGGCAAAATTTTGAACTTTGTATTGAACGCAAGATTGTTCCCAGAGGTCTATGCATACTTAAAATGCCTACCACAATTACTCTTTATCCGGAACTGTTATACAAGTGGCAGTTAATTAATATTGATACTAGCATGCGATATATGCAGTTATTAATTGTCTTTTTCTCATTAGAGGAAAATACCTTAAGAGATAAAGTAAAGGAACAACAATGGCACGTTTTAAATATGTATCCATATCACGCCTTAGATAAAAGTCTTAATAAGCTGCTGGACAATGTATTTTTCTTTGAAAAAAGCTATTAGAGCAGAAACGCAGCAAGATTCAGAGAGATACACTGGACTTTAAAAAAGGTCAAATCTTTACTTGGCCGAAAATAGATAAAGTGACTAATGTTAATTCTGATAACAAGAGCAGTAAGTTCCAACGCAGGAACTTTAACAAAACCTTAAATTTTAATGTGAAAGACATTGATTTAAATAGTCATTTGAATGTGAATACTGAAACTGTTACCAATGGTGATGTAAGTAATCTGGTTGTTAATGAAAGCAGTATTAGGAAGGTGGACAATAGCCACCTAATTGTAACAACAGCTGATGTTCATAGTGAGAATGTTTGTAAGTCTGCCATCCCCCATAGTCCTACGAATCGCTCTGTTAATAGTTCTTTGATTATTAACAGAGGTGATGATATTATTCCTTTGGAGAAGAGTCTAGCTGACCATACTCAGTCAGATGTGATGGTAGTCAGGCAGAAAACAAGTAATGTTGTTAATATCAAGGTAGGGGAGAGTGAGATGGCTCCTTTCCCGATCTCAGACTTTCGAAAGAAAGGGAGGGATCATTCTATGAGTGGAGGAAGACTAAACGAAAAGTGACTGTGACTTAATATTCGGAGCATATTGTTCTGCCGTCTCCAGTGTTTGTTTTATATTTCTTGATTTAACTTCCTATTTCTTCCTGTAAAACCCTGTGCATGGCACGCACATCTGCTTACACTTTGTAAAGAGTGCTAGGCAGGTTTAGACACACCCCTAGCTTAGCTGTGCTAAGCTAGGAGCAATCCCATGCCACAGGGCTCCAATCTGCTTACAGTATGCCTGACACACAACCCCATGTTGTCACCTATATCCTAGTCTTGCACCCAGCTATTTATACTCTTACACTCTTGGGACCTGCCTCATACCCTGGGGAAAATTGGGATTCACTAACCTTTCCCTCATTAGCATAGGATTGCCTGCTAATGCATAGTTACATGTCCCACACTGAGCCTCCCCCCTTAGCAACCATTACTCAATGGCCAGGTTGTCTTATGCCTGCCATTGACTTGCATGACAGAATATTGATTTTAGTTAGAATGCTTATTTCTGGTTTATTTTATTATTTTCCCCCCAATCCCGTTTGCACGCCGCTGCCCTATGCTTAAACAGCCAAGATCGGTGAAAAAAAATAAAAGTTTTTTTTTTTAAAACAGTTTGCAATGCCAATGGCCTTCTACTTGGCCATTGGCATGCTTCCTCAAAAATATGCAGCCTTTATTTGGAGCTGTCATAGCTTCGTTTTGTAGTTTGCAGAAATGTACTTGATTACTAACAGAGTACATTTCTGCAGACTGCACTCATCCTGCACTGACAGCTGCTGGCTTCCTGGATCGCAAATTACCCTCATTTGCATGGTTTTCACCTGCAAATGAGGGTAATTTGCATACAGGAGATTGGTCCATGCAGGATTAGTCTAAGAGCTCACATGCACGTCCCGGGAGCTTATTCCTGGATCGCATGTCGGCCATATTGCTGAAAATAGTTCTTAAACTAATCCTGTACACTCTGCAGTGCTTCGTAAATCTGGGATTTGTTGTAAAAGAATGCTAAACTTTTACAATCAGTCTAGATATTTACATAGTTTCACAAAAACTGTGTGCACTTCATATTTTTCTCATCCTTGCTGGGTATTAAATATTTATTTTTACAGCCAAAGTTCTCCTTTTAATTCATATGATTTATTTACTTGTAGCAATCAAAAGCATTTGGTGATGTATCTATTCTAAGCCTAAAAATTATGTTCACTTTGCTCCTTAATTAGTCATACCTCAAAGAAAAAAATAAGTCATTAAAAATTATCTGAATTTTATAAAGACATCTTTGTTTTTTTGTTTTGTTTGTTTAGTAAATTTTCTTTGAACATGTAAATATTTTATACATTTTGAAATATTTGTTGATCATATTGTGACCTATTCCTTACAGTGATTATATATACTGAATCAAGTATGTTTGAATTTTCGGTGGTGAATAAACTTAATACTCATGCTACCGATATTTTTTATTTGTTTATAAAACTATACTATATACATATCTATCAGAATTAATTTATCCACTAATATGCATAGCTCTAAATGAGTTACATTTTGAGAAGCACAGTCCATGTTTAGGAATATTTAACATTTTCTGAAGAGACTTTTGAATGTTGAATAGTTTACTATTAACTGACAAATACTTTCCCTCAAAAGTGCTGGCTCCTTAGTATTATCCTGCATCCTGGTTATATGTCATCTGTGTACTTCATTATGTATACATCAGTAATTATAGTTAGAGTTTGGTGAATAGTAAAAGTGCAAGACCTGTAACTGCAGGGCCTGAGAATATGAAAAGAATATGAGTAGGAGGCAATTGCAGTGACTCTTTCTCTGTGTAATATTATTATAACATTTTCACTGGGAGGGGGTGTCTTGTGATGCATACCCAAAGATACCCAGTCATCTCTTGCTGTGTTGTTAATAATGACACTTGACACGAGCATTCAAAGTAAAACTGCACCTTCAATATTTGAAAAAATGGCAGCATAGCAGAAAGGCAGTTTGATCTCACATCCCTAACTGTACAACTGGCACACCAGGTTTGAGCCATTAAGGGTTTAGGAATTTCTTAAAGACACAGAGCTGTATTACACATTCACAAAACATGTATACATGTTAAAAAAGTGTACAGCTTTTGCCATAATATCTCCCCACTAAAGAAAGAGAGAGCGCTCTCTCTAAAAGCACGTGCAATGATAGTTTGATGCATATATTTAACATTTCTGAAAGCAATGTAGAACTGGGTAAACAGATTTAAATTTTTTTATATAGATTTTCTTGATAAGCAATTATTTTTCCAGTAGTAGCATTTGAGGTATTTAAACAATTCCTTACAGTAATCCACAAATATATTTCTGTTTTAAAAAACAAATCAGTCATTTATCTTCCTCTTGGATGCACTGCCCTCATGATAGCATTCAGGCAGTCAGACTTCATGAACTGTTACTCTCACTGGATATGAACTTGTGCAGGAAAGGGGCTAGACAAACTATTTAAAGCACTTCAACTTTTGTCCAGTGTCTCTTACCTGAACAGGCAGGCAGGGCAGTACCAGAAACAACATCCTTTCGATTTATGAGAATCTGGTAAGAAACAGCATCTGTGCTTCTTTGAAACACATTTCAGATATATGACTTCCAACTTTACCTCAGATAATCAGTTGCAGTAGTATATTTAAAGAAATTGGGCTGCTTTGATCAACTAAGGACCTCATCATCCCTGGCTCAGACACCAAAGTATTTTTTTTAATGCTTGACTTTCACATCAAGATGCTTTATTTATATATTTTTTTATTTATATAAGTTTCACCCAATAAGGATTTGTTGTTTTGCTACTGAGAAGAGAAGTTATTTTTAATCGCAACAAGAAGATTTGTTGTTTTGGTATGAAGAATGTGAAGCTGTTTTTATTTGCAAAAGTGAAGAAATTTTGATCCCAACATTTTGTATTACTGTTTGACGTTTAATTTACAAATATGTCTTACTACTGCTGCTTAATGTTTTAGCTTAGCTGGAATAGCTCAAAAGGCTATTCCTTCATCTTTTTTCTACATCAAGATCCTTTGGGAACTACCTGGATATGCCTCTATTGTATCTCACAATGGAGCCATTATCAGTATGCAGCACAAAGGACCTTGCTTCATTGTTTTTGTAGTGCAATAGCAGCTCTTCCCACTTTATCTGATGCTTACAGTGCACTGGTTGGCCTGGATACAGGACAGGTAGAGTTTGGGTTGAATATCACCATTTATAAACACTTATAAGAATCTTTTGCTCTATGGGCATTCCTCATGATGGATTTAGATGGAATAGGTTTTGGTAAGTTTAAATTCCAATATAGATATGTTAGTTCTAATTTGTTTTTCAAACATTAGATGTGCATGGCTTACTCCTATGGTACTGTGTGGGGTAGCATAGTAAGTCATAGAAGCTAGCTCAGGGAAGCTGAGAATCTACTTTTGTAGCAATGTGTGTTGTAGCACATGAATTCATGGAAGCTAAAGGAGGATCAGACTCTACTACTGTAGTAATATGTGGATTAACACAATAAGATATGTGATCTGTGAGGACCAGGATGTACTCTCATAGTACTGTGTGTTGCATGCCTGTAGCATGGTGTGGGTTAGCACAGTAAGACATGGGAGAACAGTATGGATCAGACTGTACTCCTGCAGTAATATGTGGAATAGTAGAGTAAGTCATGGAAGATCAGGGACGATCAGATTCTACTCCCGTAGTAATGTGTGGAGTAGCACAGTAAGTCAAGAAGCTCAGGAAGGATCAGTCTCTACTTCTATAGTAATGTGTGGAGTAGCAGAGTAAGTCATGAAAGCAAAGGGAGGCTCAGCCTGTACTTCTTTAGTAATGTGTAGAGTAGCAGAGTAAGACATGGGAGATCAGTGGGGATGAGACTCTGCTCTTGTAGTAATGTGTGGATTAGCAGAGCAAGTCATGGAAGCTCAGAGAAGATCATGTTGAATTCCTGTAGTAATATGTGGAGTAGTACAGTAATACATGGAAGCTTGGAGTGTATCAGAATCTACTCCTGCAGTAATGTGTTGAGTAGCACGGTAAGTCATGGAAGCTCAGGGAAAATCAGACTCTACGTTTGTGGTAAAGTGTAGAGTAGCACAGTAAGTCATGGAAGCTCTAGGAGGATCAGACTCTATTACTGCAGTAATGTGTGGAGTAGCACAATAACTTATGTGTGCTCGGTGAGGACCAGGTTGTACTCCCATAGCACTGTGTGTTGTATGCCTGTATCAAGGTGTGGAATAGTTCAATAACACATTTGAGCACAGTAAGGAAAAGACTCTACTCTTGTAGTAATGTATGAAATAGCACAATAAATCATGAAAGCTCAGGAAGGATCAGAATATACTCCTGTAGTAATGTGTAGAGTAGCAGAGGAAGTCATGAAAATACAGGAAGGATCAGGCTGTACTTCTGTAATAATATATAGAGTAGCACAATTTGACATGGGAGATCAGTGAGGATCAAACTCTACTCTTATAGTAATGTGTTGAGTTGCATAGTAAGTCATGGATGCTGTGGGAGAATCAGACTCTAATCCTATAGAAATGTGTGGAGTAGCACAATAAGACATGGAAGGCTGGGGTTAATCAGACTCTACTTCTGTAGTAATGTGTCAAATAGCACAGTAAGTCATTGAAACTCAGGGATTATCAGATTCTACTCCTTTAGTAATGTGTGAAGCAGTTCCATAAGTCATGGAAGGTCAGGGAGGATCAGACTCTACTGCTGTAGTAATGTGTGGAATGGCAGAGAAGTCATGGAAGCTAAGTGAAGATCAGTATCTACTCCTGTAGTATTGTGTTGAATAGCACAGTAAGTCATGGAAATTCAGGCATGATCAGATTCTACTCCTTTAGTAATGTGTGAAGTAGCTCAGTAAGTCATGGAAGGTCAGGGAGGACCAGACTCTACTACTGTAGTAATGTGTGGTGTAACACAATAAGATATGGGAGCTCAGTTTGGACCAGGTTGTAGTCCCATAGCATTGTGTGTTGTACGCTGTAGTAATGTGTGGAGTAGGAATCCAAGACACAGAAACAGTACCAAAAATACAGAAATGACCACTGGAACCACTGATTTATTAAACCACTGATTTGTTAAAGTAAAGCGCTTTTCATCTCCAGGTGGAGACAAAAAGCACATTACTTTAATAAATCGGTGTTTACACAAGTGTTGTGGTTCCAGTGGTCATTTTTGGATTTTTGTTAATGTGTGAAGTAGCACAGTAACACATGGGAGCTCAGTGTGGAACAAGGTGTACTCCTGTAGCAGTGCATGTTCTATGACTGTAGCAAGGTCTACAGTAGTATAGTAAGACATGGAAGCTGAGTGAGGATCAAGTTGTACTCCTGTAACACTGTGTGGGTTGGCACAATAAGATATGGGAGCTTAGTGAGAATCAGGTTAGAGAAATAACTTTTCAGTTGTTTTGACTGCTCTCTCTCAGCAACTTCAGTAGAGGGTGGATAGCCTGGACTTGAAGCCATAGTTCTAATCAAACTGGAAATTTGTAGATAAGGACCATGTAACACTGTCTGTAATCAGTTTGGTAATGATGCAATACCTAGTAAATCTAATCTTGAAACTGGCAATGATTTATTGGCTAGTTGTAGTTGGCATATACAATATCTCTATATTTTGTGAGTAATAGCGCATTAATACAATGTAGCTCTTACCTTCAAACTTAGAGAAGTCAATAACTATTTTCTGCGAAGAAACTTGTCATAAAGGAATTGGTTTTAGTGGTTCTTTTCTCTGGGATGCACTCTGTATAAGGCAAAATGGGTATTTTTACAGAAGCTTTACAATGCCCTTGTTGATATTAGGCCAGCATACCTACATACATCTTGGATATTTGAAAACACTTATTTAGGACTCGGTGTCCTTTATGAATTTGCTTTAACACTTCATGTTACGAAGGAAAAATAACAGCCTTGTCTTGATACACTAACATGCTATCATGTTCAGATAATTTTCCTTTGATGGTGTAGGATTTACACATCAAATTCTTTGTCTAGGTCCAATAATTAGATCATCCAGCCCATACACATTTGATGATTGTTTGCAATTCACTGTCATGTTTCATATCTTTTTTTCACTTTTATAGCCTTTTATAATCACTGGTTGAGTTGCCATAATGTTCTCCAAATAGGCAGCAAGGTTTTCTTTCATATTTGATTGTGTTTGACCAGGTTTTGGGTTTCTGGATAATATGTTAGTCAGAATTAATGGCTTTCCAGGCACAAGGATTAGTCTGTCATTTAACTTTGCAAGGTTTGGCATAATGGTTAAGGTCTTCATCATATAAATAGAAGGTGAAGAATTTGACTGTGACCTTAGGAATTTGGCTATGTTTAAAATGGCCCTTCAGGGAGTTAACCTAGTGTTCACCCATGAACTTATGAAACATCTCAGTCTGAGAACAGCCTTTGGCAACTGAGGGTTGCTTTATACAAGTCATAGGAATTAGGCAATAGAAACAATGGTCTGTGATCAGTCTGGACTTAGAAACTGTCATGTTACAATAGGTATAATGAGAATGTCTCACATGCCACACACTTGTAAGGCACTCCTTTTCTATTTGAGATTATCTCTGGTCAACAGTAGACAGTTATAATACTTGCCCATCAAACTGGAGTAAAGCTTCACCTAGGCCATAAGTACTGTCCCAGTACTGCAGCCAGGCTTTCACCATGTTATGTAATGAAGGTGCTTCAGTTCTACATTGCTGAAGCTGATTTGTCTAGCATTGGTAGCCACCATCTCGCCACTGCCCTCTGACACATCTCAACTATTCCAAAAATTTTGTTGTCACCCATAAAAAGATTCATTCTGCTTGTATGACATAACTTTGTATATATATATATCTACATATATATATATATATATATATATATATATATATATATATATATATATATATATATTTGTGAAAAATTATATAAGAAATTAACTTACATTTTGTGCCTGCCCCTATGTTCTCTTGTAAACTGACCTTTCTTTAACTTGCTTATTTTTCTTTATCCCTTTCTTCTTAATACAGCCACCTTAAGAATGTTTATTTCCTATTATATCCCCCTTGTTTACTGCTTTTCTATTTGTGTCTTAGTTCCTTTGACCTCTGGTGGCCATCGTCTGACCTCTTCTAAAATCTTGCTGACATGTTATCCATTCATTATCCATATCTTGTAATTCTATTCATTGTCCCATAGCATGAGCATTATGGCTTTTTCAACCAGGGCACTATTTTTCTGTGCATCCAGCTCTTCTTTCATCCTTTTCCAGTTTGTGAATATAATTGTTTTTTTTAATCACTTAGCTTCATCACCTTCCTCTATTTCCCTAATCTGTCCTTATTCCTGATACCATCTCAGAAATTGTTCTGCTGTTTAACAATTGCATAAAAACATGAATGAGAATTTTATGGATTGTTTTCTATTCTATTACTGTATGTGTTCGATGTTTAATACATATGTTTTATCTTATCTCCTCAGCCTGTATTCTTTGATTGTTGTCCATGAGCAAAAAGACATCCATATAGTGACATGACCAATGTTTACCAGAAGAATTATCTCCTGCATTCTCTTTGCTTTCTTTGTCCTATTTATTATGTTCATAATTTTCATCTCTCAGCACCCCTCCTCCACTTCCTTCTTGTCATTCCATTTTCTAATCATTTGATTAATTAATAATCTTTCCTTGTTGCGATTATTATAATTTCACCTGCATTTATGTGTGCATATAGTGAAGTTTCTTTCTTTTTCCTTCTTTCCCTGCCTGCTTCCTTCTTTCCTCATTTCCTTCTTTCATTCTTTAATAAATTATGTTTTGTAATGCTAGCTCCCTTGTGAAGAAGGTTGAAGTCCTGAGTGTAACAAAAATATTGGAGGAGCTAAAGATGGGAAGGGGGGGATAATGTGGCTCTTCAAAGCGAGATGGTGGGAAAATTGAGAGGTGTGCTGGGAGGACACATACAGTGATGGATTAAGTGCACCTTGGGTCTTGGGCTGTTTTCATTCTATGGGTCCCTCCCAACACACTGTTTTTATTTGTTTGGGCTTATCTTCCTGATTCTTTTAGATAATATTTACTGTTTCACAAGGCAACATTTGTTTGAGTGTTTGCTTTCAATGTGAGTTGTCTTGAACATTATTCCAGCAAGAAATGAAATAATATTTACTAACCAATAGTGCCATCATATCTAGAGAGTATCACTGCATTTACAACCAGACATCAAGGGCAGCACACAGTAGTGTGATGAACTGGTAGTTAATGGTGCCACATTCACTGAGCTGGTGATATAGCAGACCTGTTAGCAGACAAATTCATTTTCAACTTTACCCTCACCCCCAGCAATGCCTCCAGTATTACTTTCAAACATAACCTCTCCAATTATAACTGGGGAGCATGTACAGGCTGCACTCACTAAAGCCAAGAACATGGCCTCAGTGCACCCAGAGAACATCCCAGGATGCCTTCTGAATAGTCTAAAATATGACTTATCAGTACCCCTGGAGTTATTATTTAACTATAGCCTTAAACCAGACTTTATATCACTTGAATGGAGGACTGTGACAGCCACCCCCTTCAGAAGGGAGGATCTTCAACAGATCCTGAAAACTAAGACCCATTAGTCTAACTAGTCTTATTTGTAACACCATGGAAAGAATTATCATGGAAATTATCAACAAGGACAGAGGAAACCTCTAGACACCGGATCCTTTCCAGTTTGGCTTTGTCAAAGGAAGATCATGCTTATTGAATCTGGTGGACTTCTTTGAAGGATGAGGGGAACATGGTGCATACTGCCTACTTAGATCGGGCTAAGGCATTTGATAAAATACTCCACTCTGGAATTGTAAACAAACTTACAGAACTAGGTATAAACTCCTTTACAACACAATGGATAGCTAGCTGGGTTACTGACTTGACCCAGGAGGTTAAACTCAATGAGGCCACCTCCACAAAGAGTCCAGTCACCAGTGGTGTTCTCCAGGGCTCTGTGTTAGGCTCACTTCTTTTTGGCATCTACTTCTTAGATGTCAAAGCCAATATCAAAGGCCTCTGGCTAACTAAGTTCATAGATGATTGCAAAGTGGGAGCAGTCATTGAATCCCCCAAGAACAGAACAACCTTCAGGAGGGACTAATACAGCAAACACTTGGTGCCAAAGCCATGGCTTAAAACTCAATACCATGAAATGCATTATAGTATCTTTTAGGAAGTCTGTCACCCTGGGTAACTATGTCATAATTAAAACACCCTCAAGAGTTAATTCACTAGTCAGGGATCTGGGAACTCAAGTAGATAGCAACCTAGTCTATGACGAACATGTATCCAAGGTAGTAACAAAATCCTTCAATGTTGCTCAAATTATAAGTAAGGGCATGATATCTAGACCCAGAGAGATCATCATACCTCTGTACTCAGCCTTCATCAGGCCCATCACAGAGTATAATGCTCCTTTCAGTATGTACCTGACCAAACACATCCAGCAAATGGAACTTCCACAAAGGTCCCTTACAAAAAGAACACAGGGAATGTCCTATGCGGATCACCTCAAAGCCCTGTCTCTTTACTTGGTTTTATATAGACTTCTGAAAGTTGATCATTGCCTGGCATGCAACACATCCCTGGACCCTGTTTTGATTCATCTTCTGCATGTCCCCACAACAAACAGCATCAGAACTACTAGATAAAAAGATCTACATTTTGCTTGCAACATAAATAGGATACATTGGAGAAACAGATATGTTTCTCAGAGAATTCTCATTGTCTGGAACAGGCTCCTCATCCATGTGAAGCAGGCGTTCCTCCATCCCTATATAAGTGCAACTTGGACCAGTGGATGGGTGATCAGAAATTCACCCCTGGTGTGGCTCCTACGTCTCTGATAGACAGAGGCAGTCAGTAAATCAACTCCTATAAATCAAGTATAAATCAAATTTGTGGGTCACATTAGGGTTGCAAGGCTAAGCTTTTACGATCCCTAGTGTTTGTTAGCCTAGTATTGACGTATGAACCTATAAATCTATAAAGTATATCTGCATTTAATAAGTTTTCTAAATCTGTCTGGGAATTCTATACCTAACCACCAGCAAGAACCTTTCTCTGGCATCACTTAGAAAACATTTGTGCTAGACACTTTTCAAAGTAAATGTAAACCTAATGGCAGCCCTTTTTATTCTATTTTATTGGATAAGTGTTAATGGATGTGTCAGATACCAGCATATGAAGGCCTGCTGTTGCAGAGCTTTGAATACAACATAACTTTACCCATGTAGTTGCTATAGAGTTATTTCAAGTTATTATAAAGCATATAAATGTCCTCTTCTTAACTCAAGTCACTTGCTAAGGTTTCTGAATTTCTCAGTATGAAATGTACGATTGTGGGAAGCTAGACTGCTAGTATAATAATTAGCCATGGAAGTGGTTTCATCATAACTTAACTTATCTGACATGTTACCTTCTTTTCAATACCTGCATTCAGCTAATAAAGGATTTCTGTCCCTTTCCTTCTCTTTCTGTTTATCCTGCCTGTGACAAAGATCTTACTGACTAGTATGATTTCTCCTGCATTTACTTTAGCTGCAAGAAATTGTATCTATTGTGCTGTCAAGGGATTCACAGAAAAGCTTGCACCATTCTTCTCCTTCAGTAGAAAGCTGATATAATGGTTAACTATAATGTTATCCTTCCACAAGACAAACCAAAATACATATTGTTATGTTTTCAGTGCTGAAATAGTCATACTCCTCAAATGACCTCTATCCAAATAACCTATCGAGTGATATTTGCCTGCTGTAAAGAGTGGAATGTACACTGTGCCAACACAACTGTGGTGCTCTGCATTTGTAAACAGCCTTCGCACCTGTTTATAATACTCATATTTAACACAGTAACTTAGTTTCAGTATTTTTAATTACCTATGACACAAGTCATAAAATAAAATGTGCCATTTATGGCAACATCTCAAGCCTCCTTATTAGCAAATAAATGAATTCAGGAGGACAAATCTGACTTTACTCATGCATTTTCCCTCTGCTTACCCTAGTAAGACCCACAGCAGAAGCAAGCTAAGTAGTGAAGACATAACTTCTCCACCTCCACCCACAGATTCTACCACATCTGAAGGTATCTACAAACATTGCAAGACCATTTGAAAGCTATAATCTTCCAAGCTCCTGCTAGACGTGGCACAGGCCCTCATATCTCTAAGCAGTGTACAGAACAGTTCCAGCCAAAACTGCAATAGGGCATCATTTTACAAATGCTGAACCACGTCAGTTCACTCCTGTCAGTTCAAAGTGTAGAGGTGGCACTGTAGTCCCTTTGTCATTGAACTCCTTATGCTATCACAAAAACTAATCCCAACAGTGTGCAGACAATCTCCTTTGACTTACACTAGAAAGATGATTCTTTCAGTCAAGATCCAAAGCCCATGACCAAGGATGAGGACTGCAATATATACTGACTGGCAAACTGAAAGCTTTGTCTCCAACCTTTGCTCCCACTTAATCACCACAGACTATAGGACTGAGACTGTTGACCCACTCCATGTCATTCTCTTGAACTCCATTTATGAGTTATGAATAAGACCCCAAAAATCCTCAATTAAAGGCCGTACCTCCATCACATGAATGCACACATATATACATACGCACAGACACACACACACGTACACATACACACACACACACACACACACACACACACACACACACACACACACACACACACACACACACACACACACACACACATGCATGCACACATACAAAAACAGAAGAAACAGTTGTCAGAAAAGCAATTTTGGCACATGTCATAAAAGTAGAATAAGACGCTCCATGTTCTCATTTCTGAATTTTGCATTTCTGAATTTTGAAACAGTGTACCACTCAGTAATACAAGTTTGGCAAATAGCAAGTTCATATATTATATACATGGCAACTTAGTTAGATACAAAGCCGCGGTGGTGCAACGGTAGCATTGTCGCCTCACAGCAAGAGGTTCTCCCGTTCGATTCTCAGCTGGAGCGCCTTCTGTGTGGAGTTTGCATGTCCTCCCCGTGATTGAGTAGGATTCAAAAGACATGCGTGAATGGGCGTGCCTTCTTTGAAGGTTGGGCATCGAGCTGGCACCTCAGCACCGTAAAAATCTACTGCCAATCATTAGCAGATCGGAGTTCCGCTGTGGCGACCCCTAACCGGGAAAAGCTGAAAGAAAAACAACAACAACTTAGTTAGATACAATTAACATTACACCCACCAGGCTCTACATTTTTTTTTACCTGCAATCTAAGTACAGTTACAACTCCATTCAATATCAAGGTTGTTAAGTGTGTCTAAACACTGAGAGTTAAGTTCACTGGGAGTAACAGAAAAGAAAATTAAAATATTGATTATGATGAAACCATATCAGTCTGGTTGTCAATTCTTTTCAAGGCACAAACAAGATAAATATGATAAGCTGAATGCACTAAATGATTGCACAGTTGTAAACTAAGATGAACAGTTAAATTGGAAGCCTAATATTTACTAAGCAGTAGTCCTTAAAATTTGTTGGGTACTCAAACAATGTGCTATGGCATCATCTGAGCCATTATCAAGCATTTCCCAGAACATGAAATAGAGCTAAAACCATGACTTGAGCACATAAAATTCACTCATTTTATCAGTTTAGTGGTATGCTTTATCTGGCAACATCCTTAATCCTAGTAGTTTTCACAGCACACAAGCATAAAGACAGCAAAGAAGAGGAATCTGAAGAAAAGAATGAAAAACAGTTTCAAACTGTTTCATATGATTTGATGTTAATTGCAGAAACATACTGTTCTGCTATCAGTTCAAACTGCTGTAAACAAACAATAAAGTTGCTCACTCTCATTTGCTCTGTATTAATGGTATACAGGAAGGGTAAGTTTATTTTATTTTGTTTTATTTTAGTTTATTCAGGTTTTTATCTGGGTAAATGAGCTGGTCCAAAGATGATTTTCAGCCATGACCGAGGCTTAAGAGAGCATAAACAAATAAATACATACAGCATAGAGCACAAGGCAATTCACATTCAATGAAATGCAAAACAAACTTGATTTAAACAGCACTTAAGATTGCTCAGTCTGTTCTAATTAGTAATGGTTTGGAAAATCAACACATGCAGGCAGAATTCATTGCAGTCAATACATGACATTTGGGCAGCCTCTTAAATTAACATATGCTACAGGTAAATGTCAAATAGAGGTATTGAAAATAGCCTGATTCATAGCTATCTCCTGTCGTTCATTACAAAATACCCCTGATTTTTTATATATTTTCTGGTACTGTGTAACGTGATATATATTTATGTATTTGTTAAGCTGGTTGAGACAGAAAAACTGCCCAATTAAGTGATTTACTCAGATTCACACAGCAGACAAATGAAGAAAGAAAGAATCAGCCTCAGGACATCAGAAAGACTAATAGTTTTAATCCTCTTTGTAATCTGTCATGGGATCTACAAAAGAAAAAAAGGCTATGAATATTTTAACTATGCAATCATTTTAAAAGTGGAATGTTTGTAATTTTGGCCCACAAGTGAAACACAAATTCCTTAAGTTACTAAGAAAAAGTACTATATACTTTAAAAAAGCAAAGAGTCAATTTAGTGTTTTTTTTAATAATGTGTGACATCTAGTAAGGGATACATATAGGGCCGGATTCACGAAGGCTTGCACGGAGTCTAAGAATAGAGTAAGACTCCATGCAGCCAACATGTCTGCCAAGCGATCCAGGAACAGCCGGTAGGGGCGTGCAACAGAGCTCCTAAAACGAGTCTTACACGGACAGGGCTAGGATATGCAAATTACCTCAATTGCTGGTGAAAGCTATGCAAATGAGGTAAATATGCAATCCAGGAAACCCGAACCTGTCCGAGTAAGAGTAGTGTTATTTGCAGAAATGTACTCTGTTGACAGCTGAGTAAGGTTCTGCAAATAGCAAAACGAAGCCATGACAGCTCCAAAAAAAGGATGCATTCAGTTGAGGAAGCATGCCAATGGCCAAAAATATGGCCATTGGCAATGTTCACTGATGCAAAATAAAAATAAAATAATTTTTTTCTATTACCCCGATTGCCGATGTTTAAGCGTAGCGCAGCACTGTGCAAACGCGGTGCGCTCTAAAAACCAGAAAACCAATAATTAAAATCCACAAATGTGGATTTTATAGTAATTCTTAAATTATAATGCAAGGGAATGGCAGTCCGAAGACAACATGGCTACCAAGTAGAGGTTGCTAAGGGGGGAAGCTCAGTCTAAGAGATGTAACCAAGCATTAGTAGGCAATCCTATGCAAATGAGGGTAAGGATAGTGAATCCCAAGTTTACATAGCAAATGAGCACAGTCAGTGGAGTGTAGGAGTAGGATAAGGGGGGTGTCAGAGTAGAAGATAGGTGACATCACGAGGGGGGTATGTATGAAAGAAGTGAAGCTCATTGGAGCAGAGTGGCATGTGTTTGCTGTCAGTTACTCATCACTGGAAGAGGTGTGTCAACAGGTACCCTAGCTAAAGGCAAGAAATTGAAGGTGTATGCCGTGGATAACACTAAAGTTTCTTGTAGAAGTGCCTGCAATGTGTTTGCATGCGTGTGCGCACGTGTAGAACCGATTAAGACTGTGTGCATGCGTGTGTGCCTGTGTGCGCATGTTTAAGCCGGAGTAAGCATGTGTAAGGTTGTTTAAAGTTGTGTAAGCGCATTTGCACCTGTGTGCGCTCATTTTAGCAAGAATAAGCAAGTTTTAGTCCATGTAAGCATGTGTGCACGCGTGTGAGCTGGTGTGCGCGTGTTTGCACTTGTGTGCATGGCGCTGCCTCCCTGAAGAAACAGAAAGGGAAAAGGAAGCACAACAAATAGTAGGAAGTTAACCAGGGAGTACTAGCAGAGCTAGCAGGTGAAAACAAATAGAAACAGGCAATTACACAGGCAGTACACTAGCCCAGCCCAGCCCAGCACTTAAAACTCTGCAAACAACATTCCACTATGTTTTTCTCAGAGACACTGCAACATTGCAGTAAGCTAATAGAAGTGAAAACTGAAAAAGCTTTACTGAGACAAAGAAATGTTAGGGGCTGCCATTGCTGTTATAAGGCGACATAAGCAACATGCTGAGGGTGGTGACAATGCGGATGCTGCTGGACAACCCACAGTGAGGAGACGTAGAAGAGTGTACAGGCCCAGGGTAACCTATCAGGGGCTACATGTGCTGGAGATAGTGGAGTGCTATAGAGTAGACAGAGACCTCATGCAGCAAATATTTGAGCTCTGCAGGCCACGCCTCACACACAGAACCAACAGAGGGGAACCCATCCCAGTGGAAACCAAGGTATGTGTTGGCCTAAGAATATTAGCAACAGGTACCTTCCAGAGACCAACTGGTGATATGATGGGGATATCACAGGCATCAGCATCCAGGGTACTGCACCAGTTCCTGGATGCCATGTCAGCACATGTTGGTGATCATGTATATTTCCCCAATTCCCGTGAGGTACTGGCCAGCAATATGCGTCACTTCCAGCAAATAGTGGAATACCCTGAGGTAGTGGGTGCAATCGACTGCATGCACATACACATCAAAGCACCAGCCGGTGAGCAGGGTAGAGTCTACTTTAACTGCAAGGGCTTCCCCTCCATCAACTGCCAGGTTGATTGTGATGCCCAGGGCATAATACTGAATGTGTGTGCTGGCTGCCCTGGAAGCTACCATGATTCCCATATCTGGCATCTGACACAGCTGTACCAGACATTTGCCAATGGGGACATCCCTTAAGGTCACCTAGTGGGGGATGCTGGCTATGCACTGGAGCCATGGCTGATGACACCCATCAAAAATGCACACACACCTGAACAGGAACGCCATAATGAGGCACACGCACAAACACGAAATGTAATCAAGCATGTATTTGGTCTGCTCAAGTCATGGTTCCGGTGCCTGGACACATCTGGTGGAGCCTTGCAGTACTCACCAACTACATGTACCCAAATTGTCATGGCATGTGCTATGCTACATAATATGATCCTGCGAAAACAGCTGCAGCAGGACCAGCATAGGCCCGGGCCAAACAGCCCCCCACCATTGCCAAGGCCATCACAGGCAGAGCGTGACTCAGAGGAGGAACAACCTGAGCCTGCTCCAGTAGGCAGAATGAGGCATGCCCAGTATGCTTCGGCCTTGGCAAAGAGGCAATGCATAGCACATACACTGGCTCAGTAGGAACCCTGGAAATGATACCTCTCTCTCTGACACACACATATAGTAAGAGGGATGCCTAACTTGACACTACCTGTTTTCAAACATGTATAGGGAGTATAGTATGTGCATTCAACATAGGCAGCCCTGCAGCACCACCTGAGGCATGATTGCCATGTGTTAAGCAATATAAAGCAGTGCTAAACAGCTTTTACCACCATTTAGTATATGTAAACAAAATTGCACACACTAACTAGCACAACTGTGGTCAATGTTGAGCAATATTGGGCAACGTTCAGCAATGTTGGTTAACATTGAGCAATATTGGACAAGCTTGGTCTAAGTTGGGCATGGCCGAACAAAAAAACAACATGCTCATATTTGCTCACTGGCCCTTAAGCAGTCTGGTCTGCTCAGTATGAAAATATAAAGCAGTGACAGGCCTCAAACCCAGGATACTGTGCACTATAGTCATAGTACTGAACCACTAAACCATGACAATATTTTAGTGGTCAGCCTGTATGAAGAAATGTTGATAAGTCTATGCAAAGTATCTCATGGAAACCCTGCAGGCATAGCATAATCCCCGTTGAGTTATGACACAAAGGTGAGCCCTGCAGTAAGAATAGAACCTGATTTTCAACACACATATAGTATAAATGTTAATATTGGTCATGTTCACACACATCAACAAATGTAGTGGACCTCAGACAGCAACATACTGAAAGGTCACACTGGGCATGTTCACACACTTGAATAAATGAACAAATGTCAGGCAACAAAACATTGAAAGACCAAACTGGGCATGCTCACACACACAGGCCATGACTGAGTGCAGCAGTGGACCACACATATCCGGCAGTTGCATGTGTTAACCCAGGAACCTCTCACTATCCACCAATCTGCCTTGTGCACACAGTTATATGACAACAGACACATATATAATATAATGGAACCCTGTCATAATCACATATGTTCTGCAGATACTTAGGTTGTTCATAGAAAGTGGGAAAGCAAAGAAGAAACAAAACCTGCAATCAGTATCATCAATAAACAATGTGCATCCCGAACATTATCATAGGTTCAGAGGTTGATACTAGGCTATCTGCCCTAGGGCATGTATAAGCCTAGCCAGAGTGTGTTTGGCTTTCACAACCCTGTTAGATTAGTAGACTGTGCCTGTGAATAGTAGGTCACACAAGATAGCCCATTTACATTTAGTTTATTGTGCCTCTGTCTAGCAGGGACACAGAAGATATCCCAGGGGTAAACATACGATCACCCATCCACTTGTCAAGATGTCTCCTGTAGGTGGTCAATGGTGGGCTCTGCGTATGCTGGACTGAGATCTCATTCCAGAGTGAGTGGAGCCTCTGGGATAGGAATCTGTCCCTCCAGCATGTCCTATTAATATCTGTGCTGAGGTTTACGTCCCTGGAGCATGTAGCTCTAAGGGATTCGGATATCCTGAGGTGGAGTATGTCCATTAATTCTGGGTTGGACATGGCTTTAAACAACAGGCACAGATCGCATCTGAGTAGGCGGTAAGTGACTGAGTAGAGCTGGAGTTACTTTAGCTGAACTGCGCAGGGCATCCATGTGAGTCCCTAGATCTACTTGGTGAGGTAATTTGTGGCCATTACAGTTGCTGCAGGTGTCGGGTAAGGTACATCCCAAATGGGGCATTGTATCCAAGCATGGGCCTGATGAGTATAGGGGCACAATGACCTCACTTGATCTAGATGTGAAACCTTATGGGATAAGGTGGGCTATATAGAAGGTCTGTCTAACCACTTTGGCAACGTGATTGTCAAAGGCGAGAGTACTAACTACTCATGTCCCCAAATCCATAACAACTCCTACCATATGTAATGGATTACCACCTATGTGGTAATGTGTGGGCACGTTGTTTTTCCCAAAGGGGATGACTATGCATCTAATAGCATTTAGCTGTAGGCCATGGCTCTGGCACCAGTTATCCATCTCTGTGAGACCATTTTTGAGGATGCTTGTGCCAGCTGGAGAGTTGATTATGTTCCTCAGTTTGCAGTCATCTGCAAACATGGTCAGCCATATTCCTCCTGTGTTAGCCTGTACGTCAGAGAAATATATACTGAACAAGAGAGGTCCCAGGACTGAGCCTTGTGGGATGCCACGTGTAACTGGTGTATAGTCAGACATGGCACCTGCAATACTGACCATGTGGGTGCTATCCCTGATCCAGCTAGCAATCCATCTTGTGACATATGTGTCGATATCGAAGCTGGTGAGCTTATGTATAATGCCCAAGTGGGGTATTGTGTTAAAGGTTTATGCAAGGTCCAGGTAGGCTGTGTGGACAATCTTCTCTATGTCTATGGACCTGGTAATTGTTTAAAGAAGTCAAACAGGTTCAAGAGGCAAGATCTGCCCACAACAAAGCCAAATTGTGTAGGATCCAGTGTCTGTAGGTTCCTGAAGTCTATGTGCATGAGTTCCATGATGATACGCTCCATAGCTTTGCAGACCAGGCTAGCTAGGCTTAGAGGGCGATATTGTCCGGAGTCCATTGTGGCACCACCTCTGTGGAGCATGGCCACTGTTGCTGTATGCCATTCCTTGGGTACATATCCTGTAGTGACTCTGATATTGAACAGTGAGTTAATGTGAGGGTTACGTTCGTCATGAAGCTCATGTAAGATGCAGGCCGGGACACCGTCCAGTCCCATTGATGCTGTGTTGTCTGCTTTGGAGAGGGCAGCACTCACCTGTTCATCTGTGATGTCAGGGAGGCTACACTCTGTTGGGATGGACATTTGCTCTTTAGGAAGGATGGGGGGAAGACATTTGCACGGAACCTGTTTGCTGGGATGTTAGCAATGTCTGTGGTTTCAGTGTATGTTTTGTCATTATGCAGTAACTCACAGCATATCTGGGAGTTTCCACTCAGGTTACCAACATAACTAAAGAAGGCCTTGTGATTGTCTTTAGTGTCTGGTGCAATTTTTCGTTAGAAGCGGGCCTTAGATGAATTCATGAGTGATCGTAGCTTTTTGCTAGTACTGATCAGAGATGCCTTCCCATTTTGGGATTGTGCTCTATCATGTAGTAGCCTCCTCCTTTCATTGTATAGCTTATTAATGGCTGGGGTCCACCAGACAGGTCCCCTGCCTTTGGAGGAGTGAGTCTTGTTGTTATTTGGGATAGCACGATCCATGCATTCCAGTAAGTGTCCATAGAATGCGTTTGTAAAGGATTCAGCGGTCTGTGACGTATTTACCACTGTCCCAGGGTCTTTGAAGGATACCACCTTGGTTTGTAAAAGTGTGACGTTTGCTTTTGAGAAGTTCTTTACAGAGATTACCTAGTGTGGGGGTGGGGATGGGATATAGATGTCCAGTGAGATAAATGTATGGTCTGACCTTACCAATGAGGGGTATACCTCTGGTGTGGAACATAGAGTCCCCATGTTGGTGATGAGCAGGTCCAATATGTTTTCCCCTCTTGTGGGTGTGGTGACCAGTTGTGCCATAGCATTTGAGTTTATATATTCTAGCAACTGTTGGGCAAGGGTGTTGGGTCTTGAGTAGTATTCCCAGTCAATGTTTGAGTAGTTGCAGTCACCCAATATAATGGTGTTTGGAGAGACCTACATATTCTCCAGTGTTCCCAGGAATACCGAGTGGGGTTCCTGAGTTTGGGAGGGTGGTCTGTAGCAGGCTACAAACTGAAAGGCAGTTTTGCCCACTGTTAGTTGCACATGTGGTGGTAGTAGGTAAAACTGACTTCCAGTTTATAGCCTGCTACAGACCACCCTCCCAAACCCAGGAACCCCACTCGGCCTTCCTGAGAACACTGGAAAATATGAAGGTCTCTCCAAACACCATTATATTGGGCGACTTCAACTACCCAAACATAGACTGGGAGCATTACTCTAGCTACAACACCCTAGCCCAAAGGTTTCTAGAACTTATAAACTCAAATGTTATGGAAAAACTTGTTACCACTACCACAAGAGGGGAAAACATACTGGACCTGATCATCACCAACATGGGGACTCTATGCTCCAGACCAGAAGTGTATCCCTCACTGGTAAGATCAGACCATAAACTAATCTCACTGGATATTCACATCCTGACCCCACCCCATGCCCAGAAAACCACAGTGAAAAACTTCTCTAAAGCAAATTTCACACTCCTCAAAACCGAGGTGGAATCCTTCAAAGCCCCTGGGCCTGTGGAAAATACGGCCCAGACTACAGAATCCTTTATAAATGCATTCTATGAACTCCTTCAGGAATGCATGGATCATGCAATCCCAAATAAAACCAAGACCCAATCCTCCAAAGGCAGACATCCTGTCTGGTGGACCCCAGCCATAAACAAACTATACAATAGAAGGAGGAAGCTACTACATGAAAGAGCAAAATCCCAAAAAGGGAAGGCATTTCTGATCAGTATTAGCAAAAAACTACGGGCACTCATAAAATCGTCTAAGGTCAGCTTTGAGAGAAAAATTGGATAATTACAAGGCTTTCTTTAGTTATGTTAGGAACCTGTGTGGGAATTTCCAGATATGCTCAGAATTAGTCCAAAATGCCAAGAAATACACCGAACCCACAGATATTGCCAACATCCTAGCTGACAGGTTCAGCGCAAACTTCTCTCCCCCCCTCCCCACCAAAAGGGCAAATATCTATCCCAGCAGAGTGCTGCCCCCTGACATTTTAGATGCTCAGGTAAGAGCCACCCTCTTCAAAGCAAAAAACACAGCATCAATGGGACCAGACGGTGTCCCGGGCTGCATCCTACATGAACTCCAAGAAGACCTAAACCCAAACATAAAACTACTGTTCAGTCTCAGCCTTACTACAGGATATGTACCCAAAGAGTGGCGTACAGCAACAGTGGTCCCTCTCCATAAAGGTGGTGCCTCAACGGATCCTGGAAACTATCGCCCCATAAGCCTGACTAGCTTGGTCTGCAAAGCTATGGAAAGGATCATCATGGACCTCATAAATAAAGATATTGGGGACCTACAGACACTGGATCCTACCCAGTTCAGCTTTGTTAAGGGCAGATCCTGCCTCTTAAACCTGGTCGATTTCTTTGAAACAGTCACAAAGGCCACTGACGAGGGGAAGGTGGTCCACACAGCCTACCTGGACCTGAAAAGCCTTCGATACAATACCCCACTTGGGCATTATAGATAAGCTCACCAGCTTAAATATAAACCTCTATGTCACTAGATGGGTTGCAAACTGGCTCAAGGACAGAACCCACATGGTTAGAATTGCTGGAGCCATGTCAGACTCCAAACCAGTTACAAGTGGCGTCCCACAAGGCTCAGTCCTGGGACCTCTCTTGTTCGGTATATATTTCTCGGAGGTACAGGCCAACATGGAAGGACTGTGGCTGACCAAGTTCACAGATGACTGCAAACTGGGTGCCATAATCGACTCTCCAGCCGACACAAGCATCCTCCAAAAGGGCCTCATAGAAACAGACAACTGGTGCCACAGCCATGGCCTCAAGCTAAATGCCAAAACAGTATAGTCATCCCTTTGGCAAAACAAAGTGCCCACAAATTACCACATAGGTGGTAATCCATTAAGTACAGAAGAAGTAATTAGGGACCTGGGGACCCAAGTTGATAACAATCTCTCATTTGACAACCACGTGGCCAAATGGTTAGAAAAACATTTTATATAGCCCACCTAATCATGAAGGGATTCACATCTAGATCAGGGGAGGTCATCATGCCTCTTTACTCATCCCTCATCAGGCCCATAATTGAGTACAATGCCCCTTTTGGGATGTACCTTACCAGACACCTGCAGCAACTGGAAAGACGCCAAAAGTACCTCACCAAGAGGATCAAAGGGCTCAAACAGATGCCATATGTTGCCCGGTTAAAGAAACTCCAGCTCTACTCAGTGGCATACCGCCTGCTCAGAAGCGATCTGTGCCTGATGTATAAAGCCATGTCCAACCCGGAATTAATGGACATGCTGCACCTCAGAAAATCCAAATCACATCAAGCTACGCGCTTGAGAGACTTGAACCTCAGCACTGAAATAAATAGGACATGCTGGAGGGACAGATTCATAACCCAGAGGCTCCCTTCACTCTGGAATAAAATCCCAGTCCAGGTTAGACAGAGTCCCTCATTGACTCTCTTCAAGAGGAATCTTGATGAGTGGATGGGAGATTGTAGGTTTACCCCTGGTATCACTTCTGTATCACCGTTAGACAGAGGCACAGTATACTAACCTCGAAAAAGGGCATAGCAAAATTAATTTAAAATGGGTGGTGAAAGCCAAACACACTCTGGCTAGGCTTATAAATGCCATAGGGCAGATAGCCTAGTATGAACCTATGAACCTATGTATGGTCTCCGATGCTTCGTGCAGTGCTACTAACCTGAAGGTGTGTGTATCTGTGATGCATATGGATACTCCCCCTATTTTTGTTGGCCGGTCTGAGTCTTGTGGCCGAAAAGCATGGTATGAAGTATAACCTGATAGTGCTGGTGTGCTTTCGTGAGCCTGAACCAGGTGTCTGTTACTGCACAGATATCGACATTCTCCATACTGAGGAGAGTCCTGAGTGCATGCATTTTGAGGGTTATACATCTGGTATTGAGCAGCATTACCCTTAGTTTCTTTTACCTTGTGACGTCTATGGTGGTGGGTTTGTCTTATGAGCCTTGCTTAAAAAAGCCACTATGGGGGTAGCAAGAGCCTTAGCCAGTATTTGAAAGTCTAGGGGTGACAGGTGCAAGCCGCCCATAGCAAAGCTATGTGGCATGTCGAGCATGTCATCCCAGGCTGACAGACACTGGATCCCCTTTGAATGACACCAATATGTTAGCCAACTGTTAAAAGTGATCAGTTTGTCTGTATACTGTGACATCATTCTTGGTGAGGGTAAGATGCTACACAAGGTCAGGGTCATACTGTCCTGGGCTACATGATCAGAGAGCTCCTCTATGTCTCTTGTCATGTAGTCCAGGGAGGAACGTCCAAGGTTATTCACACCAGCATGGACAATGATGGAGCCATATTCGTACTTGCTTTGGAGTGACCTGAGTGCATGTGTTATGTGGCGGATCCTGGCACCCAACAGACAGCTCAAAGTGACCTTCTCCTTGTTCATCCTAATGAGTGGGACATCAGTGTGTCTGACAATAAGAGTCAGCTATGACAAGTGTATTAGGTGTGTTTATTAGCCCTAAGGGCAGTGACTATGTGGCACACTGACTTTGTGAACTATGTGATATGTGGGTATTGTTTTGGGGTAGCAGTTGTTTGTGTGTCTGCTTTGGAAATGTCCACTGCTTAGGCAGAGTTTATTCAGAGCCTCTGAGTATGTTTTTGTGTGGTAATGTATTTTGTTTGCTGTCGCTATAGGTCTATGTGAGACAGGATTTGTGGTGTGTGTGGTTACCTTCACCACCTGATAGACTGTGCCAGTCATGGATCAAGAGAGCTCAGCCTCCTGTTTGTCTATATAGTTGCATCTCTCACATATATCTGAGTTTGTTGGGAGGAGGAGAGTGTTGTCTGTGTACATAAGGCAGTTGTAACATTGCATCAAAATTTCAGTATTCACCAGCTGGACTGGAGAGTACACATGAAACCAACCTTTGGACATGCCAGGATATTATGATGACATACTCTGTTGACTGATCACAAAGGATCAGTAGGGTGTTAAGTGTGTAAAAGAGTATAACAGGGGTGTAGTGCTCATGTTTGTCAGTGTTTTGGAAAGATTATCTGCGAAGGAGTCCAGACAGAACCATGACACCTCCTTCAGATATGTCATAAATAGCAATGTACACTCACATATGTCCTGAGTCAGGGCCAACTGTACCTGACTGACAATGCCGACATCTTGTCAGACAGGCCCATATATACATACCCACCTCCCACTGACAAAAGGTCCTATCATCATACCAGGAGATACCACATGTAGAATGGGTAAACAGCTCCTCCCAAAGCCGAAAACATGGCATCAATTGGATTACATTGTTTTCCTATATGTGTCTTAAGTGAACTACAGAACAAACAGACCCTGCACCTGAACAGTCTGTTGAGCCTCACCCTCTCTACAGGATCTGAAACTGTTGAATGTGTTATAGCAACATATGGCACACCCCACAAGTGTTGGTGCACAACAGACCATGGGAACTATAGTCCTATAAGCCTATGAAGTCTGAACTGCAAGGCCATGGAGTCCATCATGATTGAAGTCATAAACAGAGTTATTGGAAGCCGACAAACACACAACCCTACCAACTGTGGTATGTTCATGGGCAGAGCATGGTTCCCAAACCTGCTAGACTGTTTGCAAGGCAGCCACCCAGGACATGCATCACTGAAAGGCGCTACACATGTCTCACATAGACTTTGAATAGCCCTTTATCAACATACCAGACACTTGTCGTATCCACAAAATCAACAATCTCTGCATAAATATGTATTGTCATATGAAGGAATGGCAATTTGTCCACAGATAGATCACACAAGCCATGAATTGTGGAATCCTGTTCAAGCTGTTAACACCTGCTGACCCACATGGTTCATTCCTGGGATTGTATAAAACAAAGTGCACACACATTACCATGTCCAGTCTGATGATGTCAGCATCCTACAAATATAGCAGGAGAATAGAAACCACCCAGTAAATCAAATAGCGTGTCATGTTAATGCATATCTCTCTAGTATCATTACATAGTTAGGAAGGGGTTTGGATCTTGCAATTGCTGAGTGTGTGGGGGTGTATGTGCGTGTGATTCTCTTTGAGAGGAGAGGTACATTCCTCTTTGGCAAGTCTGATGATGTCAGTATCTCACAAATACAGCAGTGGAAATGAAAACTCCCAGTAAAGCATATAGCGCGTCATGTTAATGCGTATCTCTCTAGTATCATAACATAGTTAGGTAGGGATTTGAATCCTGCAATTGCTGAGTGTGTGTGTGTGTGTGGGGGGTGATTTCCTTTGAGAGGAGTGGCCTTTTTGGAGACTGGCAAAACACATTAAAAGAGGTAAATTCCTCTTTGGCAATTCTGATGATGTCAGTATCCCACAAATACAGCAGTGCAAATGAAAACTCCCACTAAAGCATATAGCACGTCATGTTAATGTGTACCGCACTAGTATCATAACATAATTAGGTAGGGGTTTGAATCCTGCAATTGTTGAGTGTGTGTGTGTGACACATGAGAGAAACCTGTTGATCAATGTGTTGTGAGTTTTGCTTTTACTACTGTATGACATATCAGTAAAACAACAGTATGTGCATTGCACACTTCAGGTATCTGAGTGGCAAATACATATATGTACATGTGACCTCAATTGGTAACTGTGTGGCAAAGACATATATGTACATGTGACCTCAATCACTTCATAGGTGTGAAGCCTGCTTTCTACACAAATACATCTGTTACCATTGACAGTTTGTTCTGCTGCTTCTCAGACCGTAGGTCACATATGTATGTATGTGACAAGGCCAGCCACTGTAGTGATCTGTGCCCTAGGTCATCTGTGTCACACACACATGACAGTTTCTATAGAATAGTGTGAGTGAGGGTTCATGCCTGGGGCATATCTCAGACATGTTCAAACACAACACAGTCTGTCAATAATTGGGATTCAGTATAGGTGTACAACAACTCTGTGGATATGCATACAGACCCCTTATTGCTTATGTGATACACTGAGGGACATCAGCATACCTTTGGGAATGTGAATATCAAAGGACAGATGACATCACATGTGGCTGTATGTACACATCGGTACCCCTGCTACATGTTGTGGGCTACTACCAATGTGGTACTGTCAGGATACTATGAATAGTAAATGTGGATGACTATGCTATAGTTAGCTTATAGCTTCACAGCATGGGTTGGTCAACAGGTATCTTTCTGTATGTTATCCTTGTGGAGGATAAGTGTTTAATCCAGAGAATGCATCGTAGGCCACTGTATGCATTACCAGATGTGGACGGACATATCCCTAGTGTGTCTGCTAGTACCTAGGACGGCCACATGCCAAACAGAAGTGGTCACGGGAATGTGTGGCAGTCAATACCACTGGTAACTGGTATAGTATAGTACCAAAAGGATTCAAATGCTACTGTGTATCCTACAGCTGTGTGTCAGTTGTCAAGACATCATCTAACGACTGGTTAAAATCAGGCTGTTGAGATTATGTACACTACCAGAATGCAAACCAATGACCGATATTAACAGTATCACCCACAGCATAGTGTCAAACCATGTCATACACACATGTGTACCCAAGTTGTAACATATGTGTAGTAAAATGCATACTGGCCACCAAGAGGAAATATGAAGTGTTAACACTGTGTAATACAGGGCATGTCACCCTTCTCATGTGTCCACCATGCACATACATGCAGACAGTGCACCTCCACCATGTTCCCAAATGTACACCTGCAAATCTGTGCTGCACACATCACACACGTACCGTCCACTCACAAACACATGCTGCCAGTACCACACACATCAGCCAAGTAGCACATGGGCAGACAATCCATGTTTGGAATTAACACTGGTGTAAACAATACTACATTGATAATCATAGCTTTAATGCATCATGCCTGCTCAGATATACCAACAAGGATATCATTACACTTTACTGTTGACAACATGCTAACATTGCTACACTGCTATTAGATCACCCTGTGCATCAGCACCATGTTAGCCTGTTCCTGCTTCACTGTCACAGATGACAGGAGGTGGCACAGTTTCATCATATGCACAGGGTGTGTTATTGGTTTGCCAGAGCCCGACAATGACCCATCCAATCGACATGTATGTGTGTGTGTGTGTGTGTGTGTGTGTGTGTGTGTGTGTGTGTGTGTGAGTGTGTGTGTGTGAGGGACAACAGTACAGTATGGGTCAGTGTTGATGTGATGTGTGTGTGTGTATGTGTTAGCCCTAGGTGTCTGGATTATGTGTGTGTTTCTGCATGCACACAGTTCCCCCTTGTGGCTGCCAAATATGGGAGGTTGTGGGACAGCCACAGACTGTACCTGCCAGGCTGTACAGATCTCTGTCTCCGGCCACGGACACAGTACCTGTGCCTGGCATGGGTGACACGGACAGTATCGGGTACTAAACCAGACTGGGTACTATCATCAGAGGCAGAGGGATGTCGACTGGACCCATGTCCCTGCTGGGACTGGCCAGAGCCACATGCACGTGGTCATCTAGGATGGTCTATTGACAGCCCAGCCCCAACATTGCTGGGGCTGGTACTGCCATTAAAAGAGCGGCTGGGACTTGTGTGCCATCTGCGATGACTGCCAGCTGAAGATGTTGCTGGCATACGTCCAAGTCGATGTCTTAAGTGTCCTGCACTGTCCTGGTGCATGGACATTACATTGCAGAGGACATCTAGTGTCTCCTCCCAATGTCTATCAATGACCTCGGTGTAATTACGGATGGCACCGGCAAGGTCACAGATACTGTCATTGATAGCGGTGTTATGAGCCCTCTGTGCCCTTAGTCCCTGCCTGGTGTACCATTCCATACATGCCTGTGCCTGCATTACAGCCCAGAACATACCTGAGGTTGTGAGACCTGTGGGGGCACGTCTGCCAGGGGCATTATGACCAGCAGTGCTCCCACAAGAACCCCTGGACATATGCCTATGTGGTACCATTCCAGGTGTCTGGGCATGGCTGCTGTGTGGAGTTGCATGTGCCATTGATACCACACTATCCTGGTCAATGCCTACTGTATGCTGTTCCTCAGCTAAGGCTATTGGTGTTGAGGGATGTATTGGCAGTATGTATGTGCGCATAGATGGGGTAGAAAGCTGTGTACTTTCGACTGGTGGACCAACGACATATCCTGTCAAACCTGCCTGTGCCACAGCACATGTATCATCATTTCCACTATTTGTGGCAGTGACTTCAGGTTCCCTGCTGCACTCATCCAACAATACCTCAGCACCTGTGAGAGGGAGACAGGAAACACACTTTACCATCTGTACAGGATGCTAGCACACATGCACACATGCACACATGAACACATATACACATGCACACATGCACACATGAACACATGCACACATGCACACATGAACACATGAACACATGCACACATGAACACATGAACACATATGCATACATGAACACATGAACACATGCACACATGCACACATGAACACATGCACACATGAACACATGAACACATGCACACATGAACACATGCGCACATGCACACATGAACACATGCACACATGCACACAAATATACTACTCAGTCAAGTTGACACACACACACACACACACACACACACACACACACACACACACACACACACACACACACAAACCAACAGCAATATGGAACATATTCATTAGTGGTTGATGGTAGAGCACAGTATCACAAGCCAAAGAGTCCTATCACATGTGTCACCATGCAGGATGTGTGCTGCTCAACAGCATGCAGTGTGAGTGTAGAGAGTCCTTGCTGATAACAGTATACATGTCGTTGATGAATGTTTGTTTTTAATGATTGCCCTCACCCTGGAACACAATGTGTACATGGACACAATATTACAGTGCAAGTCTGAAATGCTTTCCAATGTCCTGTACACCATCACTCACAGGTATACATACCATGGCTGGATGCACACAACTGTCAGGTGTATAGCAATGAATGCTATGTGAAGTACTTTAATTACTGCAACTGGATGTAGTGTAGTACCAGGAGCCATCATCAGGCAGCATCATGTGGTCCCTCAAGGACACTAATGCATGTCATACTGGCAACTATCTTGCCATACCTGACCTCCACCACTTTAGCTACATTAACCATTTCACAGCCTGTTGTTACATGGGTATGTGAGGTGTTCAATAGGGAGCATTGCCTAACATGACTGTGTTGTGTGTTGAAGCATGTCACACCACCCCATGATAGGCCTCTACCCCTCAGGTATAGTATGTGTGCTGTGTTGATGACATTGGGAATACTGGAGTATGACCTTACCGCAGGTGTCTACATATGCCATGTGTATCATATTAACACTTACTGCATATGACAAAGTGGTGTATGTTGTGTGCATGTGTATTGACTCTGCCTATACAATGTCCACTACAGTGTACCACAATTGGTTGGGATGCTCTGTGTATTGCATGTGTTTGAGGCAGCTACTCATGTTACCGGGATGTGCATAGTCCCACAGACAACATGCAGAGCATGCACTATGTTTAGGTGTTTGACATGTGTATATGGCCTACAACTCTCCTATGACATGCACATGTTATATGCTATATTAAATGTAGAATACTCACCAGCATGGGTCTGCTGTCTTGCTATCACACCAGAGGGACCTTCAAGGATATGAGACATTTTGTCAGTGTCAACAACTATGTCATTGCTGCTGTGAGTTTGCAATTTTACAGTAGTACAAGAGGTGACAGTCACAGGCATACAGATTATGTCCCAAATTATCAGTATTGCATGACACCAGGTTCCACATCTTCTGCATACACAGTACACATCTGATAAATGCATGTTCTAACAATTGAGCTAACAGTAGTCTACAGATATGCCATGTTACCTGCACGCTCTGTATCGATGTGCTGGGTGACTCCGGCCTCCATGATGACACAAGTCTGTTGTACTGGTTGGCCACAAGCCACCACGCTGAGGAGCAGCTCTTCCACTCTGGTGCGGGGGGGATGCGTTGCTGCACCACCACCTGTGGCCAGCTGTTGGTCTGTGGACATCGGAGGCATGCTGCCGGACATGTCTGATTAAATCACTGCAGTGATGGCGTACCTGCTCATAAGTCTGGTTATGCATGCCTACATCATTCACCCGACTGACAACATCCTGCCACAGTGCAGTGCGGCCATGCTGGTCCCGGCTGTTTCTGGAGAACAGCAGGTTGTGATGGTGTATCAGGGCATCTACGATGATGTCCTCCTCCTCCTCAGGGGAATACGCAGGTTTCCTGTTGTGAGACATGTCCCTGGAAGACAATAAAACAGTAATTGTGAGCAAGTCATGTGGCACACTTATTCTAAAGTACAGACATCAATGAAATGCCATATATAGCAAACTATTGGCTGTCAGTAGATACACACTTTTAATACCACATATGACTGCTCAGCCCACAACTGCCTGACAGTGCCTGGCACATACTATATACCAAACTATGTTCTGCACAGCAACAATGTGAAACCAGTATGTAAGACTATACAACAGTACATGGCACACTGTATGTGACACAATGCACCACCAAGCCACAGGAGGTGTATATGAAGCTAATGCATACAGACATTTGTCATCAATTGAAATGAATGTAAAGTACAGTTACAGTACTACCAGTACACCATGCTACCTGTTGATAGCAGACCCCTCAGTAACATATGTGCACATCCATCACTATAGGTGGCATACTGCTGTACTACACTATACATGTTGCTAGATATGCACTTATATCCTGTGACACACATACCACCGAGGACATGTTACAGGCATACCCACACACACATCAGACATACCTACAAGACACAAAGGTATGGTGACCCAGATTAGTTTTACCTGTGTACCATACAGTACTGTGTGTCAGCACCTACAAAACCTCATGCCTGAGGTATGTAATGTGTGAAGACTACAGGTAACAAACAAAACAGTGTTTCCAAGCAATGTGGATATAATCCATAAGGTGCTGTTTAGGCCTACAGCTTCAGGTAGTGCTACAGTTCATACAGGATTTGTATTCACTAGTGTTAACAATCAATAAGCATACATGTACTGCTTTAGCCTACAATGGCACACTCCAGTCAACACCATGGGACTATGTCACACTGTATGCCATACTGCTTTTCCTGCCAAGCAATAGCATGCGTATCTTTTGCTGGGATTAGAGCTACAACACTACATACCATGATATACACAGTTTCCCACTAGGCTATCACACATATACACATCTTTGACACATTCGCCTACACATTCTCCATCACACCCAGTCAACCTCACATAGCAAGTAATGTAACAAGTACATACATATGTGTTTTGGGTCCTAGGTAGCTAATAAGCTATCATCCGTAGGGCCTATGGAAGCCTAGCCATATGGTACCCTGCCCTTCAACACCCATGTAATGTAGGTTCATGTGCCCCTGTCATGCAGAGCCACAGAGGTGATTCCCGGGTTGTGTTTCCTATCTCACATCCAATCATCATAATTATTCATGACAACTGCTAATGAGGACCTTCATTTGCTATTGATAGGTAGTTAGTTGCAGAGTAGGGTATGTGTCTGAGTTGATAATGTACCACTCCAGCATGTTCTGCTTTTTGATGTACAGTATGTAGCTGGTATGGAGTTTCATCTGTTTATAGGGAGCATGTCCAACACCTGTGGGTTTGGCATAGCTTTGTATGTTAGGCAGAGGTAGCCTCTGGGTAGGCGGTATGCGACACAGTGTAGCTGTGGTTTTGTAAGACAGTCTGCATAGGGCATCTGTTTGAGTCTGGTAATACACTTTGTGAGGTATGTGTCTGGTGTCTACAGTTGCTGTGGATGTCTTCTGAGGTACATACCAACAGGGCCATTGTACTCTATGATGGGTGTTATGACTGATGAGTAGAGTGGAACACTGACCTCTTTTTCCATGGATGACACGGTTTACTATCACAATGCCTATGTGCACTTGCATGGCTATGAAGTATTCGAACAACAGATGTTCGAATACTTCATATTTTGGCAGGTGATGTGAGCGAACGTTACCATTGCGAATGGACTGTGCATTCACAATTCTAACGCTCATGTGAGGGGATCGCGGTACAGTGCGGTTAGGGAAATACATCCCTTTCCTCACTGTAGTGCGATCTCGGAGTTGGAATATTAAGTTGGGGGGGTGTGGGGGGCACAGCCCCCCACAGGGGGGGGTGCATCCCCCCTGCATAACTGTGTGTTTAGGCTAGGTAGGTAGGTAGTTACGGGATGAGTGGGAGTGCTGTGTATTGCCGTAAATGTCACGAGCGACATTTTCGACAATACACAGCTGTTTTGGACATTAGGACAAATCGGAAATGTTCATTTCCAATGTATAAATTCGAAAAAACAGACACGTTTTGTTCTGATTTTCGAATTTATGATAGTAAACCGATGACACACCTTTTCTGATGACATGTGGACCATACTCAGTTTACATGACTAATGTGGAACTGTGACTATCAAACGGGACACTACTGTCCACCTGTGTCCCGTAGTGTCTTATCACACTTTCAGTGTTGAGTAGACTACCACCTATGTGGTAGTTCATGGGTACAGGGCTTTTAACAAAAGTAATGGCAATACGTGTACAACATTAAGCTTGAGCGTACATATGAACATCCATTGGTGTACATATAGATATACATATAGGCACATATACAGTCCACCTTTCATGGTGGGAATATCAATTATGCAAAGGTTGAGAGGGATACAGTTATGTAATGATATTGCACAGTCTTGTGCAGAATGCATGGAAGGTATTCTCAGCCCATGTATCTTTAGCAGGACCCCATATCTGGAAGACTAAAAACCTAACAAATCATACCCATGACGTTTAAACACCACATGTCATATGCTAGCACTGTATGCTGTCTTGTTTGCCACACACTACAACCTACATATAAATATGCACATAACAACCTGCACCAATATATAAATGTCCACCCTTCACAAACAATTGCAGTATGTCCCTTGCTCTATGCACATGTTCAGATGCTAATATATCAGACACATATATATCTCTCCATGTGTGTGTGCCATGCACACACAGGGTCCATACTGTTGTAAGTCCATACACCTCACGAATGACCTGTTGGGCCTTGCTACAACATGAACAGTTGTCACATGTGTGCATACAGTAATAGTACAGGGTGTATATATAGCTGCAAATGCTACATTACTATACTAGCCTGGTACAGCAGTTGCCAATTCTAAGCTACACATTATGTGACTATCATGCATGTCTTACTCTGTCACATCCAGGTTTATATGGGTGTTTGCACTACTCCCCCAAACTGCCATTATACGCAGTACTGTACAGACCACAGATAACATGTTCAGATGTTTGACATATAATGCTGAGCTACATATGTCACAGTTATGTCCCACTGCACACACCTACACACTAATTTCTCCATGGCAGTAGTTATGCATGGCATCAGTGCATACATACCTACTACTGCCTCATATGCATGTTTCGGAGTATGTACAGTACTGTTCATAAACATCTACTAATTACCGGTAAATAAAAATCTGTTACATACCTGTTTGCCACTTTCAAGTCCGTCTGTATATGCTTTGACTTTTTTCTTTTGTTTTATTTATTAAGTAAAGTTTTTTAGTTAAGTTTTATTATTGGTTATTAATTAAGTTTTTTTTTTCTTAATTAATATATTTAAGTTATAATTAAGTATATATTTGTTACTTAATTAAATATTTCTTTATCAAATATTGCAGTTTGTCACTACTCTCCAGGAGTTCTAGAGTTGCTGACACGTGCAATGTAATGATCGCATATGGAGATAGCAGGTACAATCTGATTTTATAGGTATCTGCGCATGTGCATGTGATGCCCTCTGCACCAATTGGTGGCCAGCATTCGGTAAATGCATACAGCCTGCTGTGTGTTAAATGCAGTACTCACTGTCATAGCAACCCAATGCTATAAATTGCTAAGGTATGTAGGCGTAGCCCTTTCAGATTGCCAGAGTGGGGCCCATGCTTGTTTGCTGTGGACAGTGTTGTGTAAGTCAGACGGTGGTTGGTATACATCTTATAAATGAAGCTAGAGGTGTAGACAGTGATGTACATGTTGTACTCAGACCTGACTGTTGCCACTTCCAGTACAGAGCTATCAGTGTAGAGTTTAACTCAGCCCTACAAATGCTTACACAACATTTATGTGACTATGTAGTTTATTTTCTACTCATATTATTAGCTGCCATACAAATGTAGTTATTGAGAAGTATTTTTTTGGCACATGAACTGTTTGTGAACTGTTATACTGTGAATATTAATGTCCTCACTTCTGCAGGGTTTGTGTTTTTTATTGCTGACATTAGCACAGTGTTCTCAGGACAACTGGACAATTCCAGTACTGGGTATGCCTACCTACACCCTTGGTAGACCCTAAACACACAAGTATATTTTAATTGTGTGTGGGGGGTGCTTACATACAGAGAGCATTTTGTATTATTGTGTGAATATTATGTTACTGGACTTAAGGGATTGGCGTGTACCTGTTAGTTTATCAAGGCAGGTGGTCTGTCTGCATAGTTCCCAACTGTGAACCTATCCAGATGGTAGCCAGAAGTTACACTGTTATTCTTTGTCTGTGCAACTCACAGGTGTTTTCAGGACTGGTACAATGGCATTGTTACAATCAGTTGCTACCAGTACATGGCTACATCCTTTGGTATTTCTGTGTTGTACTCCTACATAAGGGCATGCTTGTGGAGGTCCTACCAAAGCTATTTGCAGAGTGTGTAACAGCAGAATAGCTTATATGCCTGTGTGTTTGTGCCACTGACAGGCCTATGAAACACTCAGATACATCTTTGCATGTAGTTAGGGATAGGTATTTAAAAGTGAGGTACACCTTACATATAATAGGGACAGTAAGTGTAGACTTGAGTGAAGCAGTGCATATGGATTAGTACTCCTTTTATGAAGTACAGGCGGTGTCTACTGTTATTATTGTCAGTATTCATTGTGTAATACCACACCTTTCTGACTGACATCAGTACTTTTCAGAGGGATTCAGACGGAAACAGCTAAAATATGTTTCACAATCAGGGACATCCCTGAAAAGTAGTCAAAGTTAGGAAGTATGGCCTCTGCCCTAATCAGATATGCCACTGTTTGTCCTGCTATGATACTGTGTGAGGGTTGTAAAGTGCCTCTGTAACATTATTTGCTGCTTGAATGGCTGCTTCTCACATCACACTCATGTAATGCAATTCCACAACAATTGCTGGTAAAGATCCACAGAACAAGCTTTGTGTTACCGCCTTTCTATTTTTCCTTTACATTCACTCATTGTAATGCATGATATATTTATTTCAGCACCAGGTTATTGTATATCTGCTGTGGCTTAGTGGTACTTCATGCAGTCTAGTGTGTCCAAGGTCTGGGGTTTGAGACTGACAGAGGTGTTTTATTTTGCTGCTGATCAGAACAAGGGCCCTGACATACAGAGTGATTAAGGCACTTTTAAGCAGTTGTAAGCGGGTTTGTGTGGGTTTGCGGGATACTTAGCGATGCTTAGCTAAGCGCACACATGCGCACACTCGCTCAAACCCACTTACTACTGCTTAAAAGTGCTTACTCCCGCTAACCCCCGCAGTAATTTCTTTGAAAGAAAAGAAAATGGGGAGATAGGAAAGTGGTGAAAAAGGGGGCACAAAGAGGGAAAGACAGTAGGAAAACAAGCTCGGGATGTGCAGGATGGGTGTAGGGAAGGTCCATAGCTGCCCATTTCTTTACCAGCAACAGCTGTGCATATGTTGCTAATTTGGAGTGAAATTTGAAACCTTCCACCCCTGAGAGAGGGGTGAGGACAACAAAGTATGTTGTACTGCCAATTCTAATTATCTATTTACATGTCCAGCGGACAAGTGTGCGAAATGGGCAGCTATGTATGGGGCGTATTTTTTTTGTGGGAACAGATTGCCCTTTTTTTTTTTTTCAGGTGAGAGTGGAATGTGAGGTAGGGAAGTAGGTATATTTGGGGAGGTAGGTTGGGGAGGTAAACAGACAAGACAAACAAGATGCATACAGGGGTGGAGTATGACACATAGGGTGGGTGAACACAATTGACGGGGACGGATGTTTGGAAATCGCAAGCCCATGAGCCCACAGATGGTAACAGTGGGACTGAAATCCCCACCCATGGGTAGTCTCCACTGCACCTTCACAGCCCTGAGAGTGGCTGTGCTGGAGGCTGCGTAGAGAGGGGCAGGCTCACCCGTGATATGCACCACTCTCACCTCCAGCTGGCGTAGGGGATCAGCGACTAAACGCTGGATCTCCCTATGCACCACAACCCGGACCCTTTGGAGGGTGACAGGTGGCCCTTCTCCACCCACGCTCGCAGGGAGGGGGCGAGCCCCATCCCCTGCAGCACTTCCACCTAAAGGTGGCACAGGACCAACAGAGGAGGGTGGCCTGCGCTGGGCACCAGATCTGCTGGTGCCAGGTGCAATCGCCAGCTGAGGAGGGAGAGGTGGGTCCGCTGGGACCGGCCTTCCCATACGTTCTGTGATTAGGTGTTTTTAATTACAACATAGACAACAGCATTCCAGATTAGTTGTAACAGCATGCAGTAATATTCCCATTAACCCAACACACCAGGGTTCCAACAGTTGATCAGCAAGCATAACACATGCATATATTGACCGACAGTGGACATTACAACAGCATGCAGGGATGACTGGTGGCAACAAGCCACCAAGATTGTGGTGTTTGAACAGGGCACATGCATCAAAGTAAATGCAAATATTTATAGAACAATAGGACATATGTCCCAACAAATGTTTTCAGATTACACATACCCATTGAGGTGTGGAATTGCATTGTTTATGCACATAGATTAGGGTGTAAAAAGAAACCTCCATTAACATCTTATAAGTACTTTTACTCTACACTACATTCCTATTGCCTGCAGGTGTATATCCCCTACATGTATTATTACACTAGGTAACATGCATTAGATTGTGTAATGGGTTTGGCTAGTTCATTATACACCTGACCTATATCTGACATACTAACTGTCCAAGATGCAGATGTTACTGCTACATAGTTATATATTTTATTTATATTTCAGTATCTACATATCTGGATGTGTTCACGTGACATTTTCAGTTACATTTCTACAGAACCCTACATTTCATGTAGCACACTCACATTTCTGGGGAACACCTTGACAAGCTACTCATGTGCCAGATTTACCTATGCATTCCAGCCATTTACCAACTGTTGAGGACTGTTATATGCTTCACAGCTACTGGCACTTCCTTCATCCACTTTATATGGGACTGCACAACTGTGGGTTGACAGCATTTAATACAACAGTACTATTCATTTAATGCAAGGGTACAACAACATTTCAAAGTGAGTGACACAGACACACTCCAAGTATTATACCTTTATTAATTACATTAAACATTTATTTCTACAGGCTCTCTCCTTTATTTGATATTACAGTGCATATGGAAGACCTATTCAGGACATATTATACCTTTATTGATAGGTTACAACACTCTTTTTCAGGCTCGCTCACTTATTTTATATAACAGTACATGCAGAGATAGTATTCCAGACTTATTTTACCTTTATTAATGGGTTACTAAACTATATTCCTGGCTCTCTGACTTATGTTATATAACAGTACATGCAGAGAAATTATTCAGGGCATTTTATATCTGTATTATTGGGCTACAACACTTTGTTCATGCTTTCTGACATATATTATATAACAATACATGCAGAATAATTACTAACCTGCCTGGTGGCGCAGCCTTAGCAACCTATCTGCATAGGCTTGCTGGTTTGCAGCACAGACACCTGCAGCTGTGAAGTAAATGAAGGGATAGTGATACATACCTATCCATTATATAGACTATCTTAGCATGTCTTACATACTGCATTCCATGGCTACCTACTCTTTAGTGGGGCATCTTGCATATGACGGGCCTCCTGGATCCATTGGTTCAGTAGGTCATACTTCCATCTCCTCAGGACTGCATGGTGGTAACGGACCTGCTCACCAGTCCTTGGGATGCCTGTGGCACTGGTGAGGTCATGAGCCAACCGGTTCCAAGCCTCTGCCTTATACTCCGTTCCTTGGAACTGGCCCTGCAGGAGTCGAGACTCATGACGGTGGACAAGGAGACAAACTATGTATTTTGACTCCTCGATGCCCCAGCGTTGCGATCGAAAGCGACTACCCTCTCCAGCACCAGACATTCTAACTGCAGATCCGAGCTACAATCAGTTATGGCGAGTATTCCCGCTTATGGGGCTTAAATATGCCGCATTTCCCACACTTTTTGTGATTGGCTGCTTTTGAAAATTCTCGGCTGACTGCAGACCTGATTAGCAATGGTTAATATACCATTTATAAGTATATGTATGTTAACAGTGGATATTTATCCTAAGCTGTCATGGCTTAGTGGTTCAGTACTTTGATTTTGATGCACAGTGTCCCGGGTTCGAAACTTGTCATTGCTTTTTTTTTTTTAATTCTGTCCAGGCAGGCTAGGGGGTGTGGCTGTGTTTAGGCAGCTTTGCCCTACGTTGCTCCATGTTGCTCCATGTTGCCCGACGTTGCTCCACGTTGCCCTAAGGTGCGCTGGTTAGCACGGTGCGCCGCTCCAGGCAAACTTATTGCACTGGGTATAGCGCTGTTTAGCTGTGGGCAACCTTATTGTGCTTGGTAAAGTCCTGCTTAGCTGTGGGCAACTATATTGTGCTGGGTAAAGCACTGCTTAGCTGTGGGCAGCTATATTGCACTGGGTAAAGCGCTGCTTAGCTACGGGCATTTATATGTCAAGATCCTTCTTATATTTCCATATTTACATTTTTTTCACTTATACATAGGCCATTTTAATGCTTTTTAGTAATATTTTAGTCATATATATGTCAGGTATTATTTCATATGCTAATTTAAAACATAAAATAGAGAGGGGAGTGGTGGGACTCGAACCGTGAATGCCTCCTCTTTGTGCAAAGGCTCTACCACTACACTATTGCTATTTGGATTGATTTGCATAAACATTTGTTAGTATGCTCTTCAATGTCGGCATTGCTGACTCTAGCTAAGCTATGTGCACACCCGCACAAACACGTGCAAATACGGGCAGCTATATCGGAAATTAGAAAAAATAATTCTGTTTTACATTTTATAACTCTACTGGGGGTTTACAATGTGAGGGAGTGTAGTGTTGGGTGTGTTGACATTTGAGCGGACTCGCTCATGTGTTTTAACTTTTCACAATTCAGATACTTTCAGGTCGTGTACCTTAGGACTGCTCGGCAGTCAGACACGTCCCCTGTCTCCCTGCACGGTCCGTGTTAGACTTGGACTGGTGTCAGCGTGCCCTCATGAATATGCATGGCACGCTAACGTCAGACCATTCAACTGCAGTTTCCGAGTAAGACATTTTTAGTCTTACACAGACGTTTCGTGAATCCGGGGGAGTGTCTGTATATCATGGGTGTTAAAATATTTCTACTGATCTGGTAAAAGTTCTAAACCATCTTATGTTTCTTGAGGTTTATTGTTTAAAAAATCAAATATGTCAGTATTATTATTGGTATGTTCTGAATTACTGAGGTTCATATATTGTAAAATTTATCATAACATATCCCCAGCAGATTTCATGAACAGTTTGAGTTTATCACATAAAAGAAGGTTAGCAAAGTTCCTTAGAAACAGTAATATTTGCAGTTTTTGTTTGTTTCATGCATTTTTGTATGGCAATTAGATCTGTTCAAGAGTTCAGGGAATATGTCCATTTTTTGCAGTAAGATAGCATTCTTGTATAGCAGTTTATATGTACTCTTCCTTAAAATCTAAGTCATTTTGCTGAAAAATACAAACTCAGAGCACATTTTCCAATCTATATATTATTTATATTAATTTCTGCACATTTGTTGATTGGGAAAGGCTGACTAGGTCCAAAGGTATCCATTTTCAGTGGAGGCTCAGGGAAAAAAGCTGCACAAGAAGTTTAACAATACAAGTACAAAAACACTGGGATTAACATGATAGCAAGTAGAGAAATGATAATTTACAGAAAAGAGAAATAATATATTATCTGATAACATAAATTAGTAGATAGATAACATAAACATTGATTGAAGATAAAAATATATTAACTTCACACTTTTATATAAGATAACATATAAGACCTATTGATTTAAATTCATGTTACATTATTAGCTACATGAAGAAAACATGTTGAAAAGAGAGGGTAGAATTAAATTATTTAATATTAGAAAAGAGTAGGATTGGAAGGTAGGAGAGGGGTACAGACAGTTAGAGAGAAAATGACGTAAAGGCAACAAGTTCAGTAAGTAATTTTTCAGTACGAGGTGGAATTGGCATAGGGATTTAGCCTGGTTGAGAGCAGCAGCAACTCCATGATTTAATAAGGCATTCTTTTAAGACAGCCTGAAAGTACTGGGTTGGTTCTGATTTTTATAGGTAAAGAGTTCCACACTTTGGCTACTGAATGATATAGACTTTGACCTGAAGATTACCAGGTTTGTGAATAACAAGCAGCTGTTTTATCTCTGATCAAAGGGGATGTTTAGGTACATATGTAACTGTTGATTATTGCAATTAGAGAGGGGCAGGAAGTAGGATTATGTTTCATTTTATGGGCAGTTAAGAGCTATATATAATTAAGATGTGGAAACTCTAACCAGTTGAGGATTTGAAGTATGGAAAATTGATGGGTGTAGTAGGCAGCATCAGTAACACTGATTTCTGATTTTGTTGTAGCGTGACTTAGATTTTACTTTTAGAGAGATATTAAGGTTTGTAAGAATGGTTGCACCAAATAGACATGAGGGTAATAGGTATGAAGTGTCAAAAGTGTATTTTGTGGCTGTGCTTAGAAAGAGTTTGTGTCTAAAGAGCATACCGAGATTCTCATGATTCCTTTTTATACAGTTTTGGATGTGAAGGTCGAGCTTATGATTGTCATCTATTATTACTCCCAAGTGTTTGGTATTTAAGACAGCATCAATTCTGATGTTATTCTGTGAGGTGATATGGGACTTGGATTTGACAGGAGTTGATGTTTTGGGGGTAAAAAGGAGACATTTGTTTTCTTTTATGGTTGAGCAGGAGATATGAATTGCTAAGCCAAAGTTCAATGCAACAGAAGGCTTGTTGGGTTTTCTGTTGTGTATGAGAGAAGTTGTCTGAGGAACAGTAGTATTAAGTATGTGCTTTCAGTTCAAACTGCTGTAAACAAACAAGTCCAAAGATTCAATAAACTCCATGTAGGCACCACACGCCACCACACAATCCATATTCATGCTGTGCGCCACATCTAAGTGAGGTTTCGCAGCTGTCAACAATGTTGCTGGCCAGGAACCTGTGTAAGTGAATATGGATAGCAATTCTATTTAAAGAAGAGCACCTACGGTCCACGGTTTTGCACAGAATGCCACAATGATTACCAGGACTTTACAGATAGCTCTCAATCTGTTAGTCCAACACATCTGCACAAAGGATTACATAATGTAGGGACAATTAACCAGGACATAGGGACATATTTGACATAGATGTCACATACAAATGTGTTAGAATGAAACTCAAACATGCCTCTCAACTTCTTAGAGCAAGAAATCTGGACAAAGCCATAAATAATGGGAGAATAAAGGGCCAAAAATAGGGGCAGATTCTAATATTACTCTTACAAACCTAGAAAGTTGATAGAATAATAGGTTTTACAGTAGCATGAATTTTTCTGAAGAGCAGGAGGTTTGAAACTCAAATGTCTGTCATTATTTTCTGACTTCAGTCCACAATGACATTCCAATGATTTGCCAGAAAACCAAAATTTTATGATAAAAACTAGACATTTTGCAAAATTCAGGACATTTGAGAGGTCTGAACTGAAATGTATGTAATATTGAGTCACATCAGTCCTGAGATCATCCCAGTGATATGGCAGAAAAACACAAATATGATAAGGATCACATCTGGACATCCTGGGAAAATCTGGACAGTTGAGAGGTATGAACGCAAAGTATATGGTCCAAACACAGTACAGGACCGTGTATCTACAGTGCAGAGTATTGTGATATCCTGTTTCTGGCATTCTGCACAGAAGCTGTGTAAATTGTCTGTAATGGGACATGGACTGCCTTGTAAAAGAACACTCAGGGGAAGTGTGTGTCTTGAACAGGGACACACAGATGAATCACAGGAATGAGCACAGGGAAAAGAGGACAGATGAAACAACCTAATATACAGTAGATGTGGGCATGTCAATGGAAGATGGTTGTAGCAGCAACACCAATCATATATATATATATATGGTACAGTAGAGACTGTACAGTGAAAATGTGTTTTGTGTGACTGTCACACAAGATGACATAACAAAGGAGAGGATGTCTGGGTGAGATAAGCATCTTTACATGAATAATGCAGAGGACATCTATCAGGGATCTGACATACAACTGGGATAGGGCGCATACTGTGAAGCTCTGCAAACTGATATGCCTGAATATGAATGTAATCTCAGCAGAGGTCTCTGTCAAGTGGGGGACAGGTAAAGGCTCATGGAAAACATTAAAAGAACCAACCACAGTCATGGACAATATCAGAATAATACCACCAGTAATCCCATGCCTCTGACATAACATATGTGATTTAGAGAGATAAGAGATGAGTCTGCACAAACATACATAAACAACTGTTATGATACATCCACACTCTATGAGCATAACCATGAACACTGTCCTGGCACTGTAATATGTGCTGGAGGTGTTAGGAAGGACAGCCCTATACCTGTATGCAACATTATGATCAATACAGACTAGTTGACTGGTGTGCATGGCATAAATCCACACTGTTATGAATGATATACATATCATTAATGTTGTCACGCATCTATGTATGTAGTGTGTGCATCAGAAGAACAGGTAGCACACATGGATCTGGTGTAGCAACTTGATTGGTGTTCCACACCATTAGGCAGTTGTGTATCCATGAAAAGACTACTTAGGTATGGCCAATAAGCTGTGTGACAGCTCACTGTGACAAAGGTGCTACACTTCAGTTATACATCACTGGAAGATGTGTAGGGGGGCTACATGAAGAAGGGTGCATTGTACACAGTTTTGGGTGTGATGAAGGCTGGGAACTATGGAGGTATTATGGCATCTGATGTGGATGCCATTCACATATCCAGTACTTGTGTTACATTCAAAGAGTTGTCAGCACTGTGGCCACATGCTGGTTGATGTTCCACTTGCCATCTACCCCAGGACATGGGTCACATATCTATTGATCTGATTATAGGGTGTGATGCCCATGTTATACTTGGGTTTTGTGCTTGTGTTTGCATTCCTAACTTAACAAATCCCCCCTTGTTTTCTTGTCATTGCAGGTGTTGTCATGGCTGGTTTCCATATGTGTTGATACTGTCTGTATTGTACTAATATCACAGTTGGAATCAATGATTGCTCACAATCTTTAGGCCTTCAGGCAGCTGTTTAGAGACAGGATGTGCATGTCATCTGTGATGTCCATCACTTAAATAATGGATAAGAAAGGGCCTAGCAGACAGGCCTGATGTACGGACCTGATCACTGGACCTGAGATAGAGGTCACTTCACACATTTCAACATAATGAGATGTCATGCATGTGATACACTGGTCTACCCACTTGGAGATATAGCTGTTTGTGGCCACATATGACAGTGTTCATTGAATACTTTAGTGTGGATTTGTGTCAAATGCCTTGGCCTGATCAGGTTCCACAAGATGACACTGTTGTCATCATGCATGCCCACAATAACCTCTTTGAGGAACTCTATCAAATGTAACAGACATGATGTAGCATTAACAACTCACACAGGTCTGTTCCACACAGCTAGAAAATTACTAGTGTCCATTTAGAACAGGTCTGTGATGACATGTTGGTCTACCTAACAATTGAGGAGAGTCAGGATGTCTCTATTCATGCATGCATCAGGTGCTGTCCCCCCCAACTCAGATAGATGTATGTTGATGTACACCCTTCTACCAGAACATAGCCTATGTGGAGGGTGTGTTGTAGTGCAGATTCAACCATATCAGAAGTGTGTATGTGCTGAGTTACACCACAGGAGATCTGTGATTTTGTCACAGCCAGTGATTTCATGTGATTGGCCTGGATGAAGGTAAGACAGTGCATACTGCCTATCGTGATCTGGCATAGGATTTTGACACAATCCCCCACACAGGTATCATTGAGAACTCCTCCCAGCTGTGGATTAAGCCTTACATCACTAGATGGGTAACCAGTTATCTCACTGACAGAACACATACTGTGAACGTTGGTGAATCACCCTGTACCAGTACAGCTGTCACTACTGGCAAAAGCCAGGGATCTGTGCTTGGCCCTTCACTGTTTGGACTCTATTTCTCGACAGTTCAGACTAAAGTATATGGCCTTTGGTTTGCCAAGTTTGCTGATTCTTGCATATTAGGTGCAATCACTGAGTCCACCATTATGATAATATAGTACATTAGGAGGTAACATAGACAAATAATTGGTGACAAAGGCACGCGATCTGCAAATAAATGCAGAAATCTGTCTTTTTTATGTTTTCTGTCTGAAAAGTGGAATGCCCTGCTAATGACAGCATTGACAACAGTCCTGCTATGCTGAAACTCAGTGATGCAAACACTGGGAACATATGTAGATAGCAATCTGAACTTTGACCACCAAGTGTCCACACTGATATTGAAAATCTATGTTGTGTAGATCATAAGTCACACCATCATATTCAGATCTTAGGATTTATGGCAGCACTGTACTCAAACATCATCAGAACACTAATAGAATATAATGCTCTCTTTTGTATGTACCTCACCAGACACATGCAGCATCTAGATAGACCACAGGGCTTTCTCATCAAGAAAATACAAGGCCTACAAACTATGCCATGATGTATATGGATAGATTAAAAGCCATGCCACTGTAATATTTCTCACATAGGATGATGTGACATCTGCCTGGCCTCTAGGCCAGTCTCTGACCCTGCCATAGTGGGAGTACTGCATATCCACAAATCTGATATAGCTGATGTCTGTTAAGGAAACTATAACAATATCAAACATGTTGGTGTGAAATACTCTCTGTAATGGCATGCAAGAGCACACACACACCAAGCTGACTGCAGTGAGAATAGAACCCCTAGCAATCTAATTACACAGACTACAGAACACAGTACTTTACGCAAGCACCATGGCACAAGTCCCTGCATGAAATGGATGTGAAGACATGTGCAAGTATCAAAATACTGCCAATCCCTGACATTGGAGCAGTAACTGTAGTATAGACACTTCTGTGCTTCTGTCTAGACATAAGCACACACACACACACACACACACACACACACACACACACACACACACACACACACACATCGAGTTGACTGCAGTGACAACAGAACCCCTACCTATCTAAGTACACAGTCAACAGAACACAGTACTTTACACAAGCACCATGGCACAAGTCTGATTTTTACAAGAGTGCAGGTCATCTTATAGTAGATGACATCAGCAAGCCATGTGGGAGACAGGAGGTTGGGAGGCTTGCATGAAATGAATGTGTAGGCATGTGCAAGCATCAAAATACTATCAGTCCATGGTATTGTAGCAGTAACTGTATGATGCACATTTCTGCTATTCTATCTAGACACACACACACACACACACACACACACACACACACACACACACACACACACACACACACACACACACACACACACACACACACACACACACACACACACACACACACACACATGCTGCACACACACACACACACACACACACACACACACACACACACACACACACACACACACACACACACACACACACACACACACACACACACACACACACACACACACACAGCAAATTAAATCAGTGAGTATAGCTCCCCTACCTAAGTTCACATGGTACAGAACACAGTACTTTACATGAGTGCTACATCACAAGACTGATTTTTATAAGAGTGCAGGTCAATGTATAGTAGATGACATCAACAGGCCATGTGGGAGACAGGATGTTGGGAGGCTTGCATTAAATGCATGCCTAGGCATGTGCAAGTATCAAAATACTGTCAATCTATGGTACTGGAGAATTAACTGTAGAATACACACTTATGCTTTTCTGTCTAGACACAAGCACACACACACACACACACACACACACACACACACACACACACACACACACACACACACACAAACACCAAGTTGACTGCACTGAGAACAGAACCCCATACCTCTCTAACTACACAGACTACAGGACACAGTACTTTATGTAAGTGCCACAGCACAAGTCTGACTTTTATAAGAGTGCAGTTCAACTTATATTAGATGACATTAGCAGGCCATGTGGGAAACAAGAGGTTGGGAGGCCTGCATGAAATGGGCATTTAGGCATGTGCAAGTATCAAAATACTGTCAATCCATGGCATTGGGCAGTAACTGTAGGATACAAACTTCTGCTGTTCTGTCTAGACACACACACACACACACACACACACACACACACACACACACACACACACACACACACACACACACACACACCAAGTTGACTGCAGTGAAAACAGAACCCCTACCTATCTCATTACACAGACTACAGAATGCAGTACTTTATGCAAGCGCATGGCAGAAGTCTGATTTTTACAAGAATGCAGGTCAACTTATAGCAGATAACATCAACAGGCCATGTGGGAGACAATAGGTTGGGAGGCCTGCAAAGATTCATAGCTACATAGGTTCATAGGAGGCTATGATGCTAATGGCCCTAGGGTGTTTACAAGCCTAGCTGTGTAAAAACACAAGTACCCTTATTGAGCACAGTTAGATAGTCATTGTGAGCAGAGTGATTTTGTGAGCAGCACCAACTGCCCTGTCCATGAGGGACATAGGTGCTAACCCAGAGGTGACTTTACAATCACCCGAGTTGTCAAGGTTGCACTTGAACAGGGTCATTGATGAGCACTGCTTCACACACAGTGGGAGCCTATTACAGATGATTATCAACCACTGGGGGATATAGCTGTGTTGCCAGCAAGTTCTGTTTATGTCACAGACTAGGTTAAGAACCCTGGAACAAGTTATTCTTATCCCATTTGATTTGCAGATGTCCAGCATTTCCACTAGGGCAAGGTCTGAGACAGCTCTGTAGGCAAGGCATATGTCACCTCTCAGCAGCCTACATCATACTGAGTACAGTGACATGTCTTTCAGTCTTTCATTGTATGTCATGTTTGGAGGCCCTGGATTCTCCCAGTCACATACTTCTGTGTTTTTTTTTCCAATTGCTGCAGGTGTCTGATGAGGTACAAACAGGAGGATTGTATTCAGTTAGTGGTCTGATAAGGGTAGAGTACAGAACAGCTATGACCTCCTTGGTCTTGGATGTGATGTCCATATGTATGTAGCGCACAATTCAGAATGTGTGTCTCACCACTATGGACTCATAGTGATGAAAGTGTAGATTGCTATCAACGTGTGTTCCCATGTTTCACAACACTGTTTTTGAGCTTAGAGGGATGCTGTGTATATCATAATTAGCAGGGCTACTTTATTGCTAAAGGGGACAATGAGACATTGTTTGCTTTAAGGTTCAGTCCATGAGTTTAGCATCAATCATTTGTCTGTGTCTGTCTGTTCTGTAATATGTTACCATCATCGGGGGACTCTATATGAGTGCATCCAGTTACCAGTCATCTGCAGACTTGATAAACCACAGGCCATCTACTGTTCCCTATGCCTCAGGGAAGTAATTTCCAAACAGTTGAGGGCCCAGCAGTGATCCTTTTGATATTCAACCTTTAAGTGAGCTAGTGGTGTAGGTGCAGTCCCCGACTTTGATAGTGTGTGTTCTGTTTGTGAGCCAGTTGGCTATCCATCTAGTACTGTATGCCTTAATTCCCAGATTGGAGATCTTCACTATGACAAATGAATGGGGGACAGTGTCAAACACCTTGGATAACTCAACATAGGGGGTATATCCTGTAATCCTTCATCTAGGTCTTTTGGGTCAGTATCAACGAAGGCCACAAGGTTCAATAAGCAAGATCTACCCTTAAGAAAAAACAGAATGGGTTGGGTGAAGTGTGTTGAAGGTCACCTATGTCCCTGTGGATAAGGTCCATGCTGATTCTTTCCCTAGCCTTGCAGATAAGGCTTTTTAGGCTTATGGGTCAATAGTTGTTCTGCATGTTACCAGACTGATGTGCCTTGCATATTACATAACATTTGATATTACTTTCTGTAATGTAGCTGATATATGTGTGGAAAAGGTACTGAGACACCAGAGTTGCAGTGCTTGGGGGGTGGCAAGACATGGCTGTATTGTAAATATGTGACATATTGTTAGATAGAGCCTTCAGTCTGTAATGTTTCCATGTGTAATTTCATGTCACAGACAGGAAATTGAAATAAACAGCAGTAAAATATAATATTTACTTTTCCATAGATCAACAAGCAGTGTGTTTGAACTATGGTTGGCAAAGTGTATATGCATGCGAGACACATGTTTGCGCATAGCTAAGCAGTGTGAAAATGCGACTTGCATTGCTAAAGTCTGACAGTTAGTATTAAGTCTATGCAAAACATCTACTGCTTAACTGACTCTGTGGCAGCACTTGTTAATGCATTAATGCATTCTCTTTAGGACCCAGATGGCACTGAGTTTGAAACAAGGTGTATCTAATACCTTTAAAAATGTTTATTTAAACTTTGATAATGAAATTACATGAATTCTTTATAGCAGATGTGTCACTGTGTGTTAGCATAGCACAGCAGAATTAAGCGGTATTGTGCAGAGGTGACCGCATCATTTTGCTGCTGCTCACTGTTGTTGCACATTGGTGCATGATGCGCAGCCAAAACGTGAAGGACTCCATTGTTTTTGCAGCAACTTATGTGGGTTGTGTGTCTGATTCTATGTTTTGACCAGATTAAAGGTGTTAAAATGGGGTAGATAGGAAAGTGGTGAAATGGGGATTAAGCCGGGGGAAGAAAAAAGGCAAAGCAGAACAGGAATGTGCAGGAGGGAAGTAGGAGAGAAACCATAGCTATACATTACTTAAACAGTGTAAACTGAAAATATGTGCTGAATATTAATTAATCTGGACTGTCACCTCCAGAGAAATGTTGACCACAATGCAACCATGCTGTGTAGCGAATTGGACCAAATTAAGTGTGTCAAGAAGACACACGTGCAAATTGGACAATTTTAAGGAGATGTGTACTATACAAATGGAATTAATCTGAGAGTCTCTTACTCAACAGAAAGTGCAGATTTCAGAAATAGAAGAAGCTTTAAATGATATGGAAAAAAAAGACTACTGGAAGAAGAAAACAGCACTGAATTCCTATTAAAACAAAATACCTTATTATTGAGTAAAACAGGTGATCTAGAGAACAGTTCTTGAAGAACCAATATCCAAATTTTTGGTTTACCTGAGAAAATAGAAGGGAGTAGTATGACAAACTTTTTAACATCCTGGCTTGCTGACATCCTTGACCTTTCTGAAGCAATGCTCTATGACATTGAGTAAGCACACAGATCTATGGCAGCTACTCCTGAGAATAATCCAGCACTGAGATCTACCATTGTAAAGTTTTTTCATCACAGGACAAGGAATTGATACTCAAGTCAGCTTGGACAAAATCTCCCATCAAACTACAAGGGAAATTAATAAGGTTTGACAATGATTACCCCTCCGCAGTAATATCTAAAAGGAAATGTTTTCTGACATTAATTAAAGAGCTTAAGAAAAAACAGTAAAGGTTCATTTGCTTTTCCCCTGCTAGACTCACATTATTTCTTCTAGATGGGCCCGAGTATTTGAGGACTTGGATACTGCATTGTCTTTCTTGAAAACAAAAAATATAATTGAACAAGCAGAAGCCATGGACTGGAATAACAGTTCTCTGAAACGAGTGGCCGAAAGAAATGGATGGAAAACCAATGACAAAAAACCCCGAAAATGAATGAAAACTGACTAAAAAATTTCAATATTATTATTCTTGTTAAGCTGTTTAATGCATACTTCTACATAAGAAGTATTATTTGTATTTTTCCCAAACCCTTTTTACCTCAAATAAGAAACCTGGATGTAAACAACACAAAGGTAACTGTGTTTTCTTTGTTACTGTTATGCATTTACAAATACCAATTCTTATTTTAATATTCAAGTTTTTTACATATTAACATATTAACTGTTGCTCAGCTTGCTTTACACTTGCACACTAACATGCTGTTAATTTATAGCTGAGTGATTGCTTGTTCTCAAAAATTTTAGATTAGATCCTTTTAAGTTCAGAGTTTTGTGAACCTAGAACATTCTCCTTAGATAACAGTAACTAGACATTTATTCTGCCCGATGAGATATCTGTAATGGGATGGAGAGACGGTGGAGTTTATGGATGCAGCTCATATGAGTGCTGGTACATATTAAATAGTTCTCGGCAGCCCATACCAGTTATCTTGCTCTAAAAACAAAGCAAACTTCAGAAGGGTAGAAAATGAGGTGAAAAGAGAAGCTGATGATACAGTGGCATAAAATTATACAAAATTATATTTTATTTTTTAATCATATCTAGTTTGCTATTTCATCAACATGTACAGGTGACCGATAAGTACAGAAGAATGATTCAGGGGGGTAGCTCATGAAACATACACTAACTGCAAAGAATAACAAAGTTGTGAATATTGTCAATCTTTATTTATATGTATTTTTTAGAACTGCAGAATGTTTGCTGTCTTTGGATTATTATTCCTCTTTTTATCAATCTGTTTTGGATCCATACTTTGGGCTAGTGGACAGACAGATTTTGTTTGCAAAACATGTATTTGTGGTCTTAGTGAGGATCAGCGGGATAGTGCTACAGCTTTTAATTAATATATTCTGATAGTTCTGATTAAGTCAGTGTATATTCTTATGTTTCAAATAAAATAAAATATGAAAATTAAACTACATAGCCAATTCTGGCAGAGTGGTGGAGGGAGGATTAGGATAGATGATACCGGAGGTTCAGAGATGGATAATATGTTAGTGAGGGAATTTTGTTTACTTCTTATTTTTATAAATAGTGATTATGGGCAAATATAAATGGTTGTACATTTGATACTATTGAGGTCACATCAAAACAGAAACAGTATAGATGTACTGATTTATATTTAAACCTAATAGGTTCATAGGTGTGTACTAGGCTAATGGCCCTGAAGCTTTTACAAGGCGAGCCCATAGGATTACCCTGGAATCGTGCCCATACAGTACAATTAACTAAAAACTGAGGGTTATGCTACTCAATGCCTGGAGTTTAAATCTCAAAATGCACGCTTTTGAAGCACTCCTCAGTACGGAGAACGTCAACGTCTTTGCAGTAACTGAAACCTGGTTCAAGGCTCCAGAGAGCACCCCAGCACTACCGGGCTACAACTCATACCACATGTTTCGGCCACAGAACACAGACTGAAACACAAAAGGAGGGGGTGTATCCATATTCATAAAGGATACCTACACCTCCAGGTTAGTGGTGTAGCATGATACCTCTGAGATCATCCATGTGCAACTAACATCGGGCAAATCTGCAATGCAAATTGTGGCCTGTTACAGATCACCCTTCATGACCCAGGACCATGACTCCACCTTTCTGGAGACACTGGAAAACATGAAGGTCCTACCAAACACCCTGATATTGGGTGATTTCAATTACCCTACCATTCACTGGGAAAACTACTCCAGTACAAATTCCCAGGCCCAGCACTTCCTGGAATTCATCAACTCAACCCCCTGGATCAGATGGCAAACTCCCCTACCAGAGGTGAAAACATATTGGACTTGGTCATCACCAACATGGGCGACAGGAGTTCTACTCCAGAGGTCAACACGTCACTGGTTAGATCAGACCATAAACTAATTACTCTCGATGTCCACACCCCACCACCACCCGAACTAAGGAAACCACAGTAAAAAACTTTTCTAAAGCAAACGTCACCTTACTTAAAACAGAGGTGGTAAGTTTCACAGCCCCCACTCTAAAGGATAATGCTGCCCAAGATTCAGAAACCTTTACAAATGCACTCTATGAGCACCTACAAGGATGCATGGATCGTGCCATCCCTAGCAAAACCAAGACTCACTCCTCTAAGAGAAGGAAACCAGTTTGGTGGACCCTTGCAATAAACAGGCTATACAATAGAAGGAGGAAACTAGTTCAGAAAAAAAGCAAATCCCAAGAAGGAAAGACATCCCTGATCAGTATCAGTAAGAAACTGAGGTCCCTCATGATCATCCAAGGCTAACTTTGAAAAAAAAAATAGCCAAGGATTCAAAAGATAACCACAAAGCCTTCTTTAGCTATGTTAAGAATCCAAGTGGCAACTCACAGATATGCACTGAACTAGTGCAAAATAGTACAATAATATACTGAACCTACTGATATTGCCAACATCCTGGCAGATAGATTCAGTGCAAAATTAACCCCCTCTCACCTCCAAAAGGGTCCACAACAATACCAGAAAAGTGTAGTGTCACAAAAATCACAGACACATAGGTCAAAACAGCCCTTTCAAAAGCCAAAAACACAGCATCAATGGGACCAGATGGTGTCCCAGGCTGTGTCTTGCACGAACTACAGAATGAACTAACCCCCCACCTAAACACGCTGTTCAACCTCAGCCTCTCCACAGGCTATGTGCCCAGAGAATGGCACACAGCAACTGTTATTCCTCTCCACAAAGGAGGGGCCACAACTGACCCTGGTAACTATCACCCCATAAGCCTGACTAGCTTGGTCTGCAAGGCTATGGAGTGCATCATCATGGAACTCATTAACAAAGACATTGGGAACCTCCAAACACTTGACCTGACCCAGTTTGGCTTTGTTAGCGGCAGATCATGCCTACTAAACCTGGTTGACTTCTTTGAGACAGTCACCAAGGCCATAGATGAGTGAAAGGTAGTTCACACAGCCTACCTTGACCTCGCCAAGGCTTTCGAAACCATTCCCCACTCGGGTATTACAGAAAAACTCACCAGCCTGAACATAAACCCCTACATCATGAGATGGGTTGCCAACTGGCTTACAGACAGAACTCACACGGTAAGAATAACAGGCTCCAGGTCCGACTCTAAACCAGTCACAAGTGGTGTCCCACAAGGCTCGGTCCTGGGACCCCTGCTGTTCAGCATATACTTCTCAGAAGTACAGCAAGCACAGGAGGACTATGGCTAACCAAGTTTGCCGATGACTGCAAACTGGGAGCCATAATTGGCTCTCCGGCTGACATGGACATCCTCCAAGAGGGACTTACTGAGACGGACATCTGGTGTCAAAGTCATGGCCTCAAGCTAAATGCCAAAAAATGCATAGTCATCCCATTTGGGAAAAACAAAACACCCACGAATTACCACATAGGTGGCATCCCCCTTAATACAGAAGAGGTAATAAGAGATCTGGGGATCCAGGTATAAGATTATGCTCAACAGGGTTTTAAAGTTGAAAGTAATTCTGTTACAAATATGTAACATAAATAAGGTATAAAATAAAGCCTGCTTAAATGCAGAAACAGCATTTAGCAATATGTGATTAGCATCCATACTAAATGACTGTGACTTGGAAAATAAGGAATCTGCTGAATGGACATTTTTTCCTTACAGACTTAAAAACAGGATGTATGCAAGAGAAAAATGCAAAATCTGCTTTTAAAGAACACTGTGACAATGTGTTTCCTTAAAAAAACATGTATTTCTGCATATAAAAAGAATGGACACAATATGTTTCCTTAAAAAACATGTTTTTTCTGCATATAAAAAGAATGGACAACAGGACATGTTTATGACACTGTTACAATGTGTTTCCTTAAAAAAAACATGTTTTTCTGCATATCAACATTGGTACAAGAACAGATGTTCTTATACAAAGATACAAATAGAATACTACAGACAAAAAATGGGATGTTAACACTGTCAGAAAAGCTGAAAATAATATCATTAAGGCAGCAGTTTGCATCAGCATCTGCAACAATCAGTATTGTTTCTACAGGATGAACAATTCTCCAAAATAGAATACCAAGAGGAAATGTATATGTGTGTGCATGACTAAAATTGTATATAAAGATCTGTATTAATCCAGTTATGCTAGGGGTATTGGTAGGGGCAAATTTGTCCCGAGGTAAATGTTATATCTCTCACATCATCTGTGCTATATGAAAAGTAAAGTGGAACAGTACTTTAAGCTGCAACATTAGTCCATCTGGTTTATTATAAAAAGTTATTTGTTACTGCTCTAAGTTGTTGCTGCAAAGTATATTTTCTCATCAGTGCATATTCTGCAAGTTTCTGTAGGCAACAGAGTATAAATACAAATATAACCAGCCTTTGATTTCAGCAGAATCCAGCCAGCAAGACTGAGTGTCTTAGGAAGACTTCAAATCCATCACAGTAAGCAGCACCATATAATTTTTCACCAGGTCGATAGTAATCTCTTCTTTGACAATCATTTTGCCAAAGTAGTTAGGAAATCCTTCTATGTGGCCATCTAATTGCTAAAGGGTTCGCATCTATAAAGAAAGAGGTTATAGTGCCCCTCTACTCGTCAGTCATTATACCCATCATAGAGTACAATGCCCCATTTGGGATGTACCTCACAAGACACTTCCAACAACTGGAAAGACCACAAACGTACCTCACCAAGAGGATTACTGGTCTCAAACATATGCCCTATGCAGCCCTACTGAAAAAACTCCAGCTGTACTCAGTGGCATATCGCTTACTCAGAGGTGATCTCTGCCTGACTTACAAAGCCATGTCCAACTCAGAACTGATGGACATGCTCCACCTAAAGAAATCCAAGTTACTGTGAGTCACACGCTCTAGTGAGCTAAACCTTGCCACAACAATAAATAGAACATGCTGGAGGGATAGATTCCTGTCACAGAGACTCCCCATGCTTTGGAATAAAATTCCAAATTACATCAGGCAGAGCCCCTCACTAACACTCTTCAAGAGAAATCTTGACGAGTGGATGGGTAACAGAAAATACACCCCTGGGATCACTTCATTGGCTCTGTTTGACAGAGGATCAGTTAATTATTCAATGGGTCAGCGAAAGCCAACACACTCTGGCTAGGCTTATAACTGCCCTCGGGCAGATAGCCTAATACCTACCTATGAACCTATGAACCTATGAACAAACTTAGTTCTCTGTTCATCTGTTGAGTAGAGCCACTGGAGTGATCCCTGGGGTGAATTTTCTATTTCCCATACACTCATCAAGATTTCTCTTGAAGAGGGCCAGTGAGGTACTCTGTTTGGCATATATGGGAAGTCTATTCCATAACATGGGCAGTCTCTGGGTTATGAACATGTCCCTCCAGCATGTTCTGTTGATTGTGGTAGAGGTAGGGGACTCTGGTGCGTGTGGTGTGGAGGGATTGGGATTTCTTTAGATGTAGCATTTCTAACAGAGCTGGTTCAGACATGGCTTTGTAAGTCAAGCAGAGATCACCTCTAAGGAGGTGGTATGAGACAGAGAATAGTTGGATTTTTTTGAGTTTGTCCATATAGGACAAGTGCTTAAGGCCTAGGATCCTCTTTGTGAGGTACTTTTGCGGTCTCTCCAGTTGTAGCAGGTGTCTAGTGAGGTACATGTCAAATGGGGCATTGTACTCAATGACTGGCCTAATGAGGGAAGAGTAGAGGGAGACAATGACCTTTTTCTTCTTGCATGCAAAACCCTTAGTAATGAGATGTGCCACATAGAAGGACTTTCTGACCACAGTGGCAATGTGGTGGTCAACAGAAAGGTTGCTGTCAACCTGTGTCCCCAGATCTCTTATAATGCCTTCTGTGTTCAGTGGACTACCATCGATGTGGTAATTCATGGGAACCGGGTTTTTCCCAAAGGGGATGATGACACATCTTTTGGCATTGAGCTTAAGGCCATGGTTCTGACACCATTCGTTGGTCTCAGTGAGGCCTTTCTGTAGGCTGTCAACATCACTTGGGGAGTTAATAACTCCCAACTTGCAATTATCTGCGAACTTTGTCAGCTAGAGTCCCTTCGTGTTGGCCTGGACTTTAGAGCAGTAGATACCAAACAGGAGAGGACCCAGGACCAAACCCTGTGGGACTCCACTCATGACTGATCAGCAGTCTGACTTCGAGTCAGCTACTTTCACACTGTGGGTTCTATCTGTGAGCCAGTTTGGAACCCACTTAGTGATATATGGGTTGACGCATAGCTTAGTGAGTTTTTCTATGATTCTTGAGTGGGAATGGTATCTAAGGCCTTGGCCAGATCAAGGTAGGCTGTATGAACCACCTTGCTTCATCCACAGCTCTGCTGACTGACTCAAAGAAGTCGACCAGGTTCAGCAGGCATGATCGGCTTATGGCCTATTGTAATATATAATAAAGTACTATGGGTTGTATTATGTCTTGGTGATACCTTTGTGATCATATTATTTTTTTGGCCTAGTGCTTATTGATCCAGGTATGAATCAGCAGGAGTCCTTTCTACATACAATAACATAACAAAAACAATATATTGTTTTCAGTTACATTAACAAAGTGGCTATTTTTCCTAGAACATTTGGGTTTTGTTTTTGAAATTTTTAAGTTTTATATTGATCTTGGGCCCATTTAGTCAGTACTTTATTATATATTTCATATACATTATGGAATTGGACAATTTATTAAAGGTCCTGGGTTCTGATAGGGAGGACTTATCAGTCTTTGGACTAGGGACACTTGGAGAGAATGTGGAAGGCACTGCTGCTTGCCACAATGTTGAAAGTTGTGAGACAATCTTTTTGAATTTAAGCAAACATATGCGTTCATTATGCAATAATGTCTGGCTCTGCAAGCTTTTCTTGGCTTATTTAACCAAAGGTATAACACCACATGGTTTACGTATTCGTACACAACCACTAGTCAGCAATCCTGATGACCTTTTAATGAAACAATGGGGGGAAGTGCAACAGCAGACTTCTCTCAAATTTGTAGAGATACTAGCTAATCATCACAATAGGATCATAGACAAAGAGATAGAATCCATCACCCAGCTGTGATATGGCTAAAAAGTATGAAGGACAACCCATATATCATAGTAGTCTTAAAAATCTTGGTAAAGAGTTAATCACTTTAGAAACCCAGCTCAAGGAACAAAAGAAAAAGATGTTCCTTAGGGATTTAGGGGACTATGAAAAAGGGGACCCCTTCAACTTTGGTAAGGACAGACATGTCTGATTTATTCAACACAATTGGACACCTTTTAAAAGGAAATGTATCAAATCCATTTTAAAAAAGGGTTCCACATACAACACAGATACATCAGGTGAGGAATCATCCTCATGTTTAGAGACTGATTGAGTGGGTGCCACTGGCTCCCCCACTATGAAAAGAAGGAACTCTACTGCCCTACAGGATTTACACCTAGGCGGAGGAGGGGGGCAGGAAACATCATGGAAGTTGACAATATGGAGATTTTTTTCTCCAAATGTTTGTACACAAGGAACAAATGTAATATATAACCAATATTTCTACTCACACCCTAACTGCCTCAGATGTTGAAATCCTAAACAAAGGACTATCATTCATACCAGTTTTTTTTTTTTTGTTTCTGAAGAAAATTTTGTTAATAATATACTTTCATTTTGCAGGAATCTTAATTTAAAATTATTTTTTCAGGAACAAACAATCTCAAAGATCACTGATGACTTTAAATGTCATAAGTCTTCCTTTATACCTCCGATGAATCAGAATGTGTCCTTATTTCAAAATGCTATCATCAATGATCTTCACTTTCAGTTTAGGAAACATAATCCCTTGGCGAATAACATAACCAAAACATCCATGGGCAATATCATTAAGTTAGCCAATAACCATGAGTTAGTCATAATAGGGGCCAATAAGGGTGGGGCTGTAGTTGTACAAGATTGGCATCAGTACGACAAAGAAACTAACAGACAGTTGTCTGATGCACATTACTACACCCATCTTAGTATTGACCCCACCCCCTTCTTTAAACAAAAAAGTGATGATTTCCTTTCTTTAGCAGTAGAAGAGGGAATTATTATTAACACCAAAATACAACTAACAATAACCAACCCATGTCCACAATACATATATTTTCTACCGAAAATACATAAAGATCCAAAGAACCCCCCTGGTAGACCCATAGTCTCTGGCAGAAACTCACTCACTGAACCTCTGTCCCTTTTCCATACTAAATATCTGCAACCACTCCTCAAATGTGTTAGAGCACGTATCAGGGAAACCACAGAATTTCTTCAGATTATTTCTGAGGTACAATTAGAACCAGATTGGTTGTTGTGTAGATTAGATGTTACATCTCTCTATACCAATATTCCACACTGGGCATGGTTAGAAGCCTTAGAATATTGGTTAAATAAAACAGAAATGTACAAACCTGATTTCAATACATTGTTGCTGTGTTTGACCGAACAAGTGCTGACAGAGAACATCTTTTTCTATCAGGACAATTGCTTCATACAGATAAAAGGTACAGCTATGGGAGAATCTTTTGCACCAATATATGCTGATTTATTTATGGCTTATATTGAAGAACAGAATATTTACGATAACTCCCATAATTTATATATAGAAGAAATGGATATTTGTAGAAGATACTTGGATGATTGCTGGCTGGTGTGGAGATCGGACACGGAATACCTTTTGGAATTCATCACATATTTAAATGAGAACAAATGGGGAATTGAATTCACAGTCAACTATGACAAAAACAAAATTATTTTTCTGGATGTTTTGGTCTCTAGAGCACCTGACCATACGTTGACCACTGAAGTTTACCGGAAATTTCTGGAAAACAATTCGCTTCTCCATGCCACCAGCTTTCATCCACCCTATATCTGTAAGAATATCCCTAAATCTCAGTTCATGAGAATGAAACACATTTGTTCTGATAGCAACACCTATAGACACTTTAGGGATGATTTAGTATTTAGATTCAGGGACAGAGGATACAAAATGGGTCAAGTCATACACATGAAGCATGTGGTAGATAACATGGAGCGTGATAACCTTCTTCTTTATAAAGAAAATGGTGACAGAGGGGGTGGGCCCCCAAGGCTAATTACCACCTATGGACGTAACATCAAGACATTAATGAATATTGTACAACAACACTGGAATATTTTGACATGTGATACTAGACTGAGTGAATTGTTGGGTAACAGATGTCTTTTCTCATCCCTTAAGGCAAAACTCTTGCTGCATTTTTCAATCATTTCAAACATGGGCAGTCTCTTAATATAAAATCAACTCAAACCACCTTGTTACGTGAGCCTTTAATTGGTTGCCATCCTTGTGGCCATTGCGTCCATTGTTCCAGGTTATTGAAAACTAAATGTTTTAGCAGTCAAAACACCCCTCAAGTCTACGACATCAGATATTTTGCCAATTGCACTTCTGATTGGGTGATGGACCTAGCTAATTGTAACTGCTTAGCTTGCTACATAGGTCAAACTTCCAGACCTCTGAAATTCAGAATATCTGAACACCTTAGTGAGATAAAAAAACATAAAGAAACTAATGCCCTTTATAAGCATACCCTGTCACACAAAAATGCTCATTTTAATTTCACTATTATTGATAAAATCATGAGACCCAAGAATAATAAATTGGGTTGGCATGATTTGTAAAACACTATAGAGAAAAAATAGATTGTTAAATTGGGAGGTCTCTTTAAACCAGGACTTAATGAGCATCTTTAATTGATCACATGCCTTTTGCTTTTTGTATTTAAAGTATTTCTTTATTTGCTGCTTTTTCACACTGACGAAGGCTTTGTATCCATACAGCCAAAAATGGTTTGTTTTTTAAGAATACTTTTATTAAAGTATTTTTTGTGTCATTGTATGCTGGTCTTTCTACTTTTTTGAACTACCCTTCAAAAATCCAAGCTGTGTGGAATACAGAGTTTGGAGATTCCCTATATCCTTGTTTATTAGGTCCATGATGATGTGTTCCATAGCTTTGCATATCAGACTCGCCAAGCTAATGGGGCGATAGTTCTCAGGGTCTATAATCACTCCTTCTTTGTGGAGAGGCATGGCTGTAGCAGTGCACCATTCAGTAGGGACAAAGCCTGAGGTGAGGCTGTGGTTGAACAGGGCACACAGGTGAGGTGCCAGTTCACTCTGTAGTTCATAAAGAATACAGCCAGGGATATTGTCCGGTCCCATAAAAGCTGTATTCTTGGCCTTGGACAGTCCTGTTTTAAAGTTGGTACTGAATTTGTCGGCAAGTATATTGGCAATATCTGTTCACATGGTGTAAGAGGTACCATTGTGCAGTAGCTCAGAGTAAATCTGGATATTGCTGTGGAGATTCCTTACATAACTATAGAAGGCCTTGTGGTTGTCTTTACTGTCTGCTGCAATCCTGTTTTCATAGATAGCTTTAGAGGATTTGATGAGGGATCTCAACTTTTTGTTGAGGCTGATAAGGGACTTTTTCCAGTCTTGGGACTTCACCTTATTCCACATCAGTTTCCTCCTTCTGTTGTAGTTTGTTTATGGCAGGGGACCACCAGATTGGCTTCCTTTTTTTGAGGAGAGTGTCTTGGTTCTATTGGGTATGGCGAGATCCATGCATTTGTATAGGTGTTAGTACAGTGCATTGGTGTATGATTCGGTGGTCATGCAACTATTGTCCATTTGCATGGGTGCTGAGAAGTTAGCCACCTCTGCTTTTAGGAGCCCAAAGTTATCTTTGGAGAAGTTTTTCATTGTGTTTACCTTTGTGGGGGGGATGTGTATTTCCAAGGTGATTATTTTGTGTTCGGATCTAACCAGGGAGGAGTTGACTATTGGTGTAGGGCAACGGTCGCTCATGTTAGTAATGACCAGGTCAGGGATATTGCTACCTCTAGTGGGAGTAAGAATGAGCTGGTCCAGGGCATTGGAATTAATGAATTCCAGGAAACACTGGGCGAGTGTATTGGTACATGAGTAGTTTTCCCAGTTAATGGAGAGGTAGTTGAAGTCACCCAGTATGAGAATGTTAGGTTGGACCCTAATATTCACCAGGGTGCTTAGGAATGTGAAGTGTGAGTCTTGGGACATGGTTGGGGACCTATAGCAGGCTATGACCTGAATCGCTGTCTTACCCAATGTTAGCTGCACCTGAAGTATCTCTGATGCTTTATGTTGGGCTACTAGTCTGGAGGTGTATGCATCTTTTATGAATATGGAAACACCACCACCTTTGGAGCTTCAGTCCAAGTTCTGGGGCTGAAAGGTGTGGAATGAGTTATAGCCTGGTAGTGCAGGGGTGCTTTCTGGTGCTTTAAACCAGGTCTCTGTTACAGCACAAATGTCGATGTTCTCCATTTTAAAGAGTGCTTCGAGTGAGTGCATTTTGAGATTTAGACTTCTAGCATTGAGTAACATGACCCTCTGATTGCAGCTGTTATGGTGGTAATTTGGTCTTTAAAACACCACCTAAAAAAAGCACAATAAGGCTGGCAAGAGCCTTGGCCAGTATCTGGAAGCCCTGGCGTGACAGATGCAGGCCATCTCTGGCAAAGCATCAAGGTCTGTCAATCATGTCATCCCAGGCAGACAGATACTGGATCCCCTTAGAATGACACCAGAAACTTAGCCAATTGTTGAAATCAATCATTTTCTGCTTGTACTGTGGTATCATTCTGGGTGATGGTAGGATGCTGCTCAGGGCTAGGGTCATACACGCCTGGGCTACATAATCTGAGAGCTCCTTCATATCTCTTTTCATGTAGTCCAGAGAGGTACATCTCAGGTCATTCACACCCACATGTACAATGACAGAGTCATATTTGTACTTGTTCTTGAGGGACCTGAGTGCATGATTTATGTGGTGGATCCTGGAAGCTTACTTTTACTTTCTCCTTATTCAACCTAGTGAGTAGGAGATCAGTGTGTCTCTCAATCAAGTCACCTATGACTATTGTGTTGGGCATGCTGTTTTGCCTTAGGGGCTTTGGTTGAGTGGCACACTGTTTAGGAGAGGTATGTGTCTCGTGATTAGTGTTGTGTAGTGGTGGTCGAGTGGATTTCTGCCTTTGAGGTCTCTGGTGTTTGGGCAGATTTTTATTGAGAGCTTCTGCGAAGGTGGGTGTGTATTTTGTGTTTTTATGTGAAGGCAGTGCTGGTGTATGTTCTGGAGGGCTATGTGTTCCATGTGGTGTGGTGGAAGTGCTGACCTTCTCCCTTTTGACCAGCTCTTCCAGTCTTGGTTGGAAAGTGCTTGGCTTCCAATTTGAATATATAAGTGCATCACTCGTAAGTAGGGTGGCCACGGTGGTGCAGCAGTTAGCATTGCTGCCTCACAGCAAGAAGTTCTCCAGTTCGATCCTTGGCTGGGGTGCCTTCTGTGCAGAGTCTGCATGTCCTCCCTGTGGTCGTGTGGGTTTCCTCTGGGTGCTCTGGTTTCCTCCCACTTCCCAAAGACATGCTGTAGGTGGATTGGACACTAACTTGGGCCTAGGTGTGAGTGTGTGCATGTGTGTGCCTTCTGTGGAAGGTTGGGCACCGGGCTGGCAACTCAACACTGTAAAACTCCACTGCCAATCATGAGCAGACAGGTGATCCACTGTGGTGATCCCTAACCGGGAAAAAGCCGACAGAAGAAGAAGAAGAAGAAATGCATCTCTCTTTAGTCTGATTGTTGGGAGGTAAGAGGAGAGGGTTGTCAGTGTACATGAGGCAGTTGCTACATTGCCTCAGGATGCCCAAGTTTACCAGGTTAATAGGATAAAGCACAGAGAACTGACCTTTTGACATGCCTGGAGGGGTGGGCATTAATAATAAGTACTGCAGCTGTTTCCTTGTAGAATGTTTAGTGCTGGTAGCATTTTGTGTGCTACAATAATTGCTACAAGAAGTCTGGTAAAGTTCTAGGCTAATAAGCTAGCAAAAGTGCAGGAGAAAAGAGAACTAGCAGATCTAAGGTAAACAATTGAAGAGTAGACTTTGGCACCACTCAAAAGCTTACAAATAGTCCTGGATACAACAAATCTGTATCTGGACTAGACTAGTTACAGGAAAAGCGGGGAAACAAGCGCAAATGCAGGCTTTTAATCCAGAAAGTTGAAAGAGATGGAAAAAACTGCCCAAACAGCCAATAAACTACAATTTCTGGGCCAGAAACCACTCCTCTTGTGGTAGATAGGCCACCTAGTGCTTACCACTCCCATTGATAAGCTAAAAGACTTCCCTCCAACACAGAAAGGCTTGCGGGACTCAGAAGTTTATAAACAGTACTGGATACAGCAAATCTGTATCTGGGCTAGTTACAGGAAAGGCGGGAAACAAGCACAAATGTGGGCTTTTAAACTAGAAAGTTGAAAGAGATGGAAAAACTGACCAAATGGCCAATAAACTATAATTTCTGGGCCAGAAACCACTCCTCTTGAGGTAGATAGACTACCTAGTGCTTACCACTCCCACTGATAAGCTAGAAGGATTCCCTCCAACACAGAAAGGCTTGGGGGGCTCAGAAGCTTACAAACAGTCCTGGATACAATAAATCTGTACCTGGACTAGAATAGTTACAGGAAAGGTGGGAAACAAGCACAGATGCAGGCTTTTAATTCAGAAAGTTGAAAGAGATGGAAAAAACTGCCCAAACGGCCAATAAACTACAATTTCTGGGCCAGAAACAACTCCTCTTGTGGTAGATAGGCCACCTAGAGCTTACCACTCCCATTGATAAGCTAAAAGACTTCCATCCAACACAGAAAGGCTTGCAGGACTCAGAAGTTTATAAGCAGTCCTGGATACAGCAAATCTGTATCTGGGCTAGTTACAGGAAAGGCGGGAAACAAGCACAAATGTGGGCTTTTAAACTAGAAAGTTAAAAGAGATGGAAAAACTGACCAAATGGCCAATAAACTATAATTTCTGGGCCAGAAACCACTCCTCTTGAGGTAGATAGACTACCTAGGGCTTGCCACTCCCACTGATAAGCTAGAAGGCTTCCCTCCAACACAGAAAGGCTTGGGGGGCTCAGAAGCTTACAAACAGTCCTGGATACAATAAATCTGTACCTGGACTAGACTAGTTACAGGAAAGGTGGGAAACAAGTGCAAATGTGGAATTTTAATCCAGGAAGTTGAAAGAGATGGAAAAACTGCCCAAACAGCCAATAAACTACAAATTCTAGGCCAGAAACCACTCCTCTTGTGGTAGATAGGCCGCCTAGGGCTTACCACTCCCACTGATAAGCTAGAAGACTTCCCTCCAACACAGAAAGACTTGCAGGGTCAGAAGCTTACAAACAGTCCTGGATACAGCAAATCTGTATCTGGACTAGTTACAGGAAAGGCAGGAAACAAGCACAAATGTGGGCCTTTAAACTAGAAAGTTGAAAGAGATGGAAAAACTGACCAAACAGCCAATCAAGTACAATTTCTGGGCCAGAAACCACTCCTCTTGTGGTAGATAAACTACCTAGTGCTTACCACTCCCACTGACATGCTAGAAGCCTTCCCTTCAACACAGAAAGGCTTGGGGGGCCAGAAGCTTAACAGACAGTCCTGGATACAGCAAATCTGTATCTGGACTAGACTAGTTGCAGGAAAGGTGGGAAACAAGCGCAAATGTGAGCTTTTAAACCAGAAAGTTGAAAGAGATGGAAAAACTGTCCAAACGGCCAAAAAACTACAATTTCTGGGCCAGAAACCACTCTCTTGTGGTAGATAGGCTACCTAGTGCTTACCACTCCCTCTGATAAGATAGAAGGCTTCCCTCCAACACAGAAAGGCTTGGGGGACTCAGAAGCTTACGAACAATCCTGGATACAACAAATCTGTATCTGGACTAGACTAGTTACAAAAAAGGTGGGAAACAAGCACAAATGTGGGCTTTTAAATGAAAAAGTTGAAAGAAATGGAAAAAATGAACAAAACAGCCAATAAACTACAATTTCTAAGCCAGAAATCACTCCTCTTGTGATATATAGGCTACCTAGTGCTTACCACTCCCACTGATAAGCTAGAAGGCTTCCCTCCAACACAGAAAGGCTTGGGGGGCTCAGAAGCTTACAAACAGTCCTGGATACAGCAAATCTATATCTGGACTAGACTAGTTACAGGAAAGGCAAGAAACAAGCTTAGAATTTTTTTTTTTTACAGAAAAGCAGCTAAAACAGCACTAAAAACTATTCAAGTGCATTGCAAGCTAGCACAATTGAGTATATAGCAATAAAGTGCAATTTATTCAAACTGTATTCTGAACTGATTTCAATTATTGTTTTATTCAACTCTGAATAGTTAAAAAGTGCCAAAAATATACTTAACAGCTAAGAAGCATACTCAGAACACAAGGAGATTCTAGCAAAGTTTCTTTTTTTTTGTAGTAAAGTGGAAAGTGAAAAAGGAGGAACAGAAGATAATTGGTTAAGAACCTAAGTGGGTTAGCCTTCTTAAATGTTCTCTCTGTATTAGGTGGAATGAGAGAATGACTCTAGATTGGGAGGAGTGTCCCAGATCAAATTTACAGTAGGGGCGGGCAACTGTAAAGCCACCAAGTATAAAAACAAGATGCCAATGGGGGAAGGGGTGGGAAACTATTACAGCTAGCAGCTACAGTAGTTTAGGCACAAACACTACAGAAATGTTTATCACAGCACAAAAACAGCCACTAAATGAAAGTTTTAAACAGTAAAGGAGCAAGGAGACTCTAAAGAATGCTTTTAACTGCAAACAAATCAGTTATATAATACATTACTTGGCAGGAAATCAGAACAAACAGATGTTTAAGAAATAGAGAAAAATTCCGGATAATATCTTACACACAGTGCTTTGCGTTCTCTATCAGCAGAAGATGGCTGGCAGAAACACAGGAAACTCAACAAACAAAATAATCATGCCTGGATAACAGCAGGACTCTATCCAGACTATGCTACCTGACAATGAACAATACAGTTAAAACAGTATAAAACAGTACACAAATGCAGTGAGACAGTAAAAAAAAGCTTTATAATAGTGCAAAACCTAGTAGATTACCCGTTTAGCATAATTATAAGTGTGAAAAGGGCAATTCAATAAAATAAATGTAATATAGGCATGTCTTGTGTATTCAGACTGTCTGTTGCCATTACATATTATGAATATTGAAAAACTGTAATACCTCTCAAAAACGAGAGAGAGAGAGAGAGAGAGAGAGAAGAAAGGGCAAAGCATTTTATCTACATAACTCTGTCTATCAACACATAGTCATTTATTTAAGATGGAGGGGGGGTGGAGAAGAGAAGGAAGAAGCAAAATAAATAATAGGTTGTACCCTGTCACTTTTGTGAGGACTTCTCCTTGGGCAGTTGTTGTGTCCTGCCAAAATAAAAAAAAATGTAAAATGAGAAATTATTTTAACATTATTATTTATTATATATATAATTAATATAGTATAGTAAAATAAAATGTGTTGTTGTGTAACTGTGTTACCCAAGTGTTATAATAAAATAAAAAGCAACTAAAATAAGCTTTTACTTGGGCAAAAAAGTGAAGTTCTGTCCTTTGTACTGGCCATGGGTATGTTTCGGCCTGCAAAATCTGACATTTGTAACAAAAATGTCCCACTTTGGGCATTTGAAAGGGTGGCAACCCTAATAAATAAGATGGTGATGAACTATGATTTAATATAATCTGTTCCTCCTTGATTTTTTGTGTAAGACATGTTAAGAAATTTTGATGCAATTTTAATACAGTGTTATTTAAATCAGAAAACCAAGCAATCATATATGGCCATTATTCATTCAGTGGTTTCACTTTATATTGTTTATTAAAGATATTTACTACATACATTATGTTATATTTTAAATATTTGATACTAATGTTATGTAAAGCTAAACAAACTGTTCTAATTGACTGACAACATAAGTTCTTATTCTTTCACCCTGATTCTTTCTTCATTTAAAAAAAATCAACTGTTTCTTTGACAAGTTATACTCACACAGAGAACTTGTCACTTTTAAATGTGATTCTATTATTAATTCATGTAATTTCTATTACACTGACTATGATCACTTAGTATTTATTAAGACACACATTGAATGAAATTGTGAAAATGATTGGTCTATGATAGTATTTAAACTTGGATGGAATTAACAAATGTGTTCTGATGAAGTCTATAATGTAGATGAAAGCACTTAACTGGATTTTATGTGGTTATTAAATTAAGTTTTAGAGCATTTTGTGTATATCCTTGGGATCCGAACACCCCACACAGCGGATTATTGTGTTTTTATTTTATTTGTTGTTATCGCTGCTTTTTGGACTTATTATACATTGAAATAAACACATATGTAAGAAATTTAAACATTGGTAGAAATATTTCGTATAGGTAACACTATTCATTTGAATTGATATAACATATACAATTAATCTGGTACACATGATAAATTTCTGCATTCCAGTCATGGGTAAAAGTTGCACAGTTATCAAATAATGAGATAATGGAAACTCTTGTGTATATATATATATATATATATATATATATATATATATATATATATATATAGATCATAGTATGTTATTATAAACATTATACTGAATAGAAATCTACACTGATTAACCCATTTAATTTAGATAGATAACATTTACATTAAAAGTTATTATAAAGTATATAACATCTTTTTTATTTCCTTTCTTTTTATTAACTAAATATATTTATGGAATGGTGGAAGGGAATTAATTCTGCTTCTATTGTTGGGTAGTATGAACTGAATACAGTTGCTATTTAAGACAGGAGTGTTATACTCCATGTGGATAGTGAAAGTTAAAGTAATTTTATGTTTAATACATTATGGGAGGAATTAATAAAGCCTACACATTTTTTCCTGTGTAGGCATTACACTGTGTTGCTTATATAGGAGCAAACATTTTTAGATTCAGTAAGACAATAAGAGCACTGGTAAAACTGAATAAACGAACCACAAAATACACGAACTGGCTGAAGATAAATAGATTCAGTAAGCACTGCTGAGCAGCGTACATGCATGTGCCAACACGGAAAGTTCCATGCTATGCAAATCACCTCACAAGTAGGTGAATCTCCTGCAAATGAGGCAGGTAGAGTGATCCAGCAAGCAGACAGGCATCTCTTCCAACCCCGTATCAGTGTCTGTAGTATACACTGAATAATTCTGCGTACAGGAGTGTAAACAAGACAAAAGGGGTTGTAAAAATGTACATGTGTCAACAGAAATGTTATATCACATACATATATGAGGGAAACTATCATCCTGTATGTCAGAAAAATTAAAGGAAATAAGATAAATTATTTTTTTTATAATCTGGCCATGTTTATGAGGCGCACTGCAGTCTGCAAACATGCCTTATGGAAAAATAAAAAAATTGGAAAAAAAACAAATTAATTAGTATGTGACAGAAATGTATTACAGGACTGTGCATGGAGTACCTACAATAGTGCATTGATGATGTAGCTAACATGGTTAGGCTCTGAAGTGTGTAGTTTCCAGGCTGTGAGCATGGATACCTATGCAAATGAAGTGGAGGTACTGAATAGCAGAAAAATGTAATCATGTCCGCATATCCCCTTCATGTTTGCTTAGACCCATGTTGCTGTTTACACAGGATTTAGCTGACACAAGAAGGGGTGTCTACTGACTTCTAAGCTCATTTCAGCTTAGGTGTGCATGTTTGCATGGTGCACCGTCTGGCTGAGATTGTCCTTATGGGAGGGGATGTCTACTAACTTCTAAGCTTTGTTTACTTTCCATGCGCGTGTCTGCACGGTGCACCGCTTCCTGAGCTTGTTTAAAAAATAAATGTATTTAATTAATTTTGACACTTGTTTAAGCTAAAATATGGTCATTAAATGATGTTAATTATATTGTAGGCAAATAGAATGCATCATAGTTAGCCAATCACACCTTCTGCAACTACAGCAAAGCTCTAAAAAGTATGCATACACCCTACAATCTGATTTTTCCCCAATACTCTGCACCATTGGAGTACAGACTTAGGACTTTTAGCTGACAGAATGCTTGGGGCTGCTACAGGTCTGCTGCACCTGTATGTGCTAGATACTGAAGTCAATGCTGCTGCTACTGACAATAGCCCTAGACAGAGAAGGAGAAGAGTGTTCAGGCCCAGGGTAAACTTTCAGGGACTACATGAGCTGGAGGTTGTAGAGCACTACAGGGTGGACAGGGACATATTACAAGAACTCACTTAGCTGCCCTCAACTCAGACTCAGAGCCAACAGAGGGGAACCCATCCCACTGGAAATAAAGGTATGTGTACCCCTCAGTATACTATCTACAGGTACTTTCTAAAGACCAACTGGGGACATGATGGGGGTCTCCTAGGCATTAGCATCCAGGGTATTCCACCAGTTCCTGGATGCCATGCTACCACATGCCAGTAAGCACATTTCTTTTCCTCTCACTGCTGAGGCAAGGGCCAACAATATCCAACACTTCTACCATGTAGCACATGACTCTGAAGTACTGGGTGCCATAGATTGCACTCATTAATGTGTGTGCTGGCAGCCCTGGCAGTTATCATGACTCCCATATCTGGCATGCTTCACAGCTGTACCAAATGTTTGCTAGGGGAGACATCCCACACAGCCATTTACTGGGGGATGCTGGCTGCACCCTGAAAGCATGGATGATGACACCTATCAGAAATGCACATGCGCCCACGGAAGAATGCCATAATGAGGCACACGCACAAACTAGGAACATCCCAGAGCATGTGTTTGGGCTTCTGAAGTCACAGTTCTGGCACCTCGATATATCTGATGGAGCCCTGCAGTACTCTTCAGCCACATGTGCACATAAGTTCACAGTATGTGATATGCTACAGAGTATGATCCTGTGGAAACACCTGCAGCAGGATCAGCAAAGGGAAGGGATACACAGCCCACCACTACTGCCTAGATCACCACAGCCACAGTTACAGGAGGACTCAGAAAAGGAACCCCTAATGATGTCCCTGTAGGCAGACATAGGCATGCCCAGTACACCCTGGCTTTGGCTATGAGACAATGCACAGCACATTCACTGACAACCTAGAGTCCTAGGGACTGACACCTTACTCCTACTCACATAGATATAGTAAACTTGATGACAGTCACCCCACTCAACCTGTACCTATCCATGTATTGGCTGTGTACTGCTTGCATCAGACAGAGTCAGCCCTGAACTATAGCTCTGTCAACAGTTGCGTTTGCAAGGTAATGATTATTATAACACTATTGCATGTATGGATTTGCTGCATTCATGTAAGTAAATATAGTGGGCTATTTGGACACAAGTAACATCTGCATTGGACTACAGTTACTCAGTCCAATAGTATGTGTTCCCTAATAATCATTAGGCCTCATGGTTGGAATGTGCACCACATCACTCAAGGGAGATGTTAAACAGTGGGGTCACTTGATATTTGGACTACTGTTTATCCTAGCAGATCATGTGCTATTGTTCCCCCATCCTCAACACAGCAGTGTTCCCATATAACTGCTTTAACAGTAAGTCAGTAATGGTATATCAGCAGTCCAGGCAATCTCAGGGCAGTAACATAGAAATCAATCACACATTGTATGTTTCACTTAATGCAGGAATAACAACGTATATATTTATGCTGTTGATTGTGTGATGAATGACTCCTCTCTGTGTGGCTCAGTGGATTAGGGAAGTTAGCATGGGTGATGGTGTTGATGGTTCTAATCTGGAAATATTCACATCTTTTGCATGTGAGGTATTATTATGTTAGTGTTTCCACAGACTCTCAACCTGTGTGTGGTGTAACATTATGAACTTCAACTAATAACGGCAAAAACGGTGCCACTGATGAAAGAAATGGATAAAATAGAGTTTAAACACTTGTGTTTAAACTCTATTTTATCCATTTATTTCATCAGTGGCACCCTTTTTGTCATTATTAGTTGATTTACTGGGAGTGCTACATGCATTTTTTTCTCTTATTATGAACTTCAACCACATATTAATTACATCAGACAGCTAGGGAATGCTGTAGACAGTTTGAGTGAAGTGCAGTACTGCAGAAACAGAGGCAGATGTCATTGTTTGTAACACACAAAACGCCGGACTGGAGTACAGGTAGGTGTGGGCTGGAGTCACTGTATAAGTACTGACAGTCTTGTTGGGCATGCCCATACACTTAGTTAAAATGATAACAATTCTGTTGCCCCTTCATCTAAATGCCAAGTTATGTATACATATGTCTATACATACCAACATATATTTATACATATTTGTCTGTTTCTATCTCTCTCTCGTATTCATAGTATATCTATCTGTATGTATTGTCAACTAGATATATACCTATATATATATATATATATATAAAAATGGTACATGTCAGTCTCTTCCCATATGTCTATATAACACATATACATATCATCCACACACAGCTACATTTATATATCCATCCCTGTTATATACATAAATATGTGTGTGTATGTCTGTATTGTCCTACATACTCTAATAATGGTGAGTAAATCTGCACTATTACACATCTATACTGTTGCTCAAAGGATCCAAATAAGGGCTGACCAGTACATAGTGCACTTACCTACAGACACCTGTGCCTGCTGGATTTCACCACATAGACAGAAACAGGTGTGCAGGTGTTAAACTGTATAATGTCAATGCACGCATGGATGGGGCATATTGCTCCTGCCCACAGGCTTGCCTATCTAAGTGCAAACATCCACAAATGGCCATACTGGTAACTGTACACACATAACTAGGATAATAACAGTTATCTGACTGCTAGGATACTAGATGCAGATAACAGTATGAAGCAATATCACTCTGCAGACCACAGATGCTGTTCAACTCAAGCCTAGTTTGTATAATGCACAAGTACTATGCCTGCAATTGCATATAAACAGACTTAACCTATGGTACATGCGATAAGTACTGTGATTTATAGTGTATAAGACTAAATAGGTAGGGGCTCTAATCTCACTCTAGGCCACTTGGTGCATGTGTATGCATGTGTGTGTGTGTGTGTGTGTGTGTGTGTGTGTGTGTGTGTGTGTGTGTGTGTGTGTGTGTGTGTGTGTGTGTGTGTGTGTGTGTGTGTGTGTGTGTGTGTGTGTGTGTGTGTGTGTGTGTGCAAGTGTATCTATCCCCCTGCAAAAAAAATGACATTCCCTCATGGACAATCAATCTGCATTGCTTTTGCACTTTTTGGCCCTATAAGCTGCTGCTGGCTTCCAAACTGCCCCCTTTTGCAAGGCCTGATGATTGTCAGCCACCTTAAGAGTACCAGCTACCAGCATAGTAGCACACTTAACCCATGGCACATGCAAGAAGTACTGTGGTCTATAATATATAAGGCTAGAAAGATAGGGGGTTCTAATCTCCCTCCAGGCCACTTGGTGTGCACGCACGTGTGTGTGTGTGTGTGTGTGTGTGTGTGTGTGTGTGTGTGTGTGTGTGTGTGTGTGTGTGTGTGTGTGTGAGTGCGTGCATATATCCCTCTGCAAAACAACTGGGATTTCTTCATGGGCTATCAGCTGCAATGCTTTGCACCTTTTGTTGCTGCTGGCTTCTAAACTGCCCTCTTTTACAAAGCCTGTTGATGTCATCCACCTTAAGAGTACCAGCTGGCAGCATAGTAGTACACTTAACCCATGGTGCATACAATAAGTACTGTGATCTAAAGTGTAGAAGACTAGAAATGTATTTGTTCTAATCTCACTCCAGGCCACTTGGTGTGTGTGTGTGTGTGTGTGTGTGTGTGTGTGTGTGTGTGTGTGTGTGTGTGTGTGTGTGTGTGTGTGTGTGTGTGTGTGTGTGTGTGTGTGTGTCCTTATGGCATAAACATAGAAATTGGTAGGGTTTTTGCAGTATTTCATTTGTAACAGGTGATGTGGCCCCTTAAATGGCTGAACACAACTACGCTTGCTGATGTCATCAAGCATTATATGTCCTAAACTGATAGTATTAGCCAAATGGAGGTGTGTTACATGAATCACGTACTGCGATCTGTAGTGTGTACCATTACATAGGTAAGTGCTCTAATCTACATACATCCAACTTGCAATACGTGTGTGCCTTTCCCTGTCTTGTACACAATAATTGGAAGTGGTGCTAGTTTCAATGTAGCCATGTTTGTGTGTGAGGCTGTTAGAGCATTTTACATCAAGTTATGGAACCATAGGATGTTTGAACTCACTAGCATAATCGTTGTACAGGCCTCACAATCCTAGACAACTTTATGCTCATAGTTACAGGATCAGCATATATTGGGCAAGAGGGACTCATGCAGAAGCCTTGTGGCAAAATGATGGTTGCCCAGCCAGTCTTACAGGTTGCATGTGCTGAGATGCACAGAGGTGCTCTGTTTGCCATTAGGCAGGGTTCTGTTTCAAGGGTGTGTGTAAGTCTGCTAGACAAACCTCTCCCATCAGCATGTATTACTAATGTCACATACTAGGTTAATGTCCTTACAGTGATTTATCCATATACTATGCTTCCTACAGATAGGCAGCATATACAATCTGCAGGGTCACACATTGCCCCATATGCAAGGCACAGCTCACCCCTGAGTAGTCTATATGCTACAGGCTACAATTACACTCACTGCAGACGATCCCCAATAAACACCTACTGAAGATGTGAATTGTCCTTTTGAGGGACCATACTGTTGTGTGCAATTGCCAGTATTGCTTGGAAAGGTACATTACCAAATGGTCATTGCACTCAGATATTGGCATGCAGAGGGAAGAGTACTTGGATGTTATGAGTATGTCATTTACAGGTTACTGTGCCCTTAGCTGTGCCATATGATTCCTCCCATACCGCTGTGGAGACATGGTGATCTCAGGCACATTAGGTGTAAACCTGTGTGGCCAGGTCTGTATGCTCAGTTCTTTCATCCCTGAGTATGTACATCACATGTTGCAACTGATGTGCTACTTACCAGCTACATAGGTCTTACTGATGGAAAAGGTACTACATCATAGGTCTTACTGATGGAAAAGGTACTACATATATATTTGCTTGGAGTTTATGGCCATTATTATGTCAACAGGCATGTGTTCAGCAATACCCTCTTTCAGGATAGTGGCAAAACACAGAGACTCTATGAGTGTACACAGTTTGCAGGCATCAGCCAACATTGTTAACCACAGATATTCATTAGTCACATGTATTGTGGTTAAATGGATTCCAAGCAGTAGAGGACCAAGGACTGAGCCCTATTGAATACTGCTGCTTACTGATCAGATATTGGAGATAGATGTCCCTTTGTTGAGTATGTGTGCCATCAATGGGCCATTTATTGACCCTACAATGACAAAATTATGGATACCTAAGTGGGTGCTTTGTAAATGTTGCCTGAGCGGGGTATATAGCCAGATGGTTTGACTCAGTCTAGAGGGTTGTACAGCCTGCTGTCCCCTCACCCAGGTCCTTGGTGACTGCCTTGGAAATGTCCACCACGTGTAACAGTCATGACCCCCCTGTTACACATACAAACTGTGTACAGTCAACTGTATGTAGATCCATACCTCTCAACTGTTCTGAATTACTGGGTTTTTACCAAGTTTTGGGGTCAAAATTATGGGGTGCCACGATTCCCGAGTGGCACCCCTTCATTTCCAATTTTTTTCCACTTTTTTTTAAACTTTTTTCTTTTGCGCATTTTGAGCTGACGTCATCACATGCATGATGATGTTAGCTCTGACAGCCTGCCGGAACTGAGCTCAAGGGCTTATTTCTGGCTGGCTGTTTGAAGGTATTGCAAGTGGTTTAGCCATTTCCTGAGTTATCACAGTTATCTGCTGCTGCACGTCGTATTTGAATGGTGGAGGGACGGAGTGCTTAAGGTATTTAGTTTAGGAAACAGTATGTTTTGCTTAACGTATTCCCGCCCAGTGACCTCACAAGTGGATTTTGATGGTGGAGTTATATAGCTTAAACTGAGCTTGTTTGCAAGTGCTTATGTATTCCCGGTAACCTCGCTTTGCTGCAGAACTTAAACAAAGCTTGTTTGCTGTATTTCCTAAGTGCTTAACAGTTTTGTGTGTGTGTGTGTGTGTGTGTGTGTGTGTGTGTGTGTGTGTGTGTGTGTGTGTGTGTGTGTGTGTGTGTGTGTGTGTGTGTGTGTGTGTCTGTGTGCGTGTGTGTGTTTATATAGCTTAAACAGAGCTTGTTTGCAAGTGCTTATATACTCCCAGTGACCTCGCTTTGCTGCAGAACTTAAATGGAGCTTGTTTGATGTATTTCCTGACCTCTGATGCTGCACGGAGTATTTCAATGGTCAGGTGGAGGGATTGGGGATTGCTTAAGGTATTCAGTTTAGGAAACAGTTTGCAAGTTCTTACATATTTCCTGGTGACCTCGCTTTGCTGCATATGTTAAACGGAGCTTGTTTGATGTATTTCCTAACCTCTGCTGCTACACGGAGTATTTCAATGGTCAGGTGGAGGGATTGGGGATTGCTTAAGGTATTTAGTTTAGGAAACAGTTTGCAAGTGCTTACATATTTACCGGCGACTTCACTTTGCTGCAGAACTTAAACGGAGCTTGTTTGCTGTATTTCCTGACCTCTGCTGCTGCACGGAGTATTTCAATGGTCAGGTGGAGGTACTGGGGAGTGCTTAAGGTATTTCGTTTAGGAAACAGTTTGTAAGTGCTTACATATTTCCCAGTGACCTCGCTTTGCTGCAGAACTTAAACAGAGCTTGTTTGCTGTGTGTGTGTGTGTGTAAATGCCTCCAGTGAATACACCTGGTGGCTGCAGGTACTTAGGCTCAATCCCTGTACCTTGTGTACAGGTAAAAAGAGCCTAAACTCCCTAGCCACCACCACTTCTGAATGTATGCCTCATAATTGTGTTCTATTCCTTATTAAATCTGTGGCACATCACTGAAGGACTGAATTCACTAATGACCGGCATTAGAATTTTAGACTTCATATTTTTCAGAAAATAAATAGTAACACAAAACCTTTTATTCTAGCAATTGTCTAAGTTTATAAAATGAGTATTTGAAATGTGTCCCTATTTTAGGGCTGTATTCCCCCATTATTGGCTTTGTCCAGGTTTGCTAAGACATTGAGAGCTATGGTGAGAAGTGAGAACTAAATTTACTAAATGATAGCCATTTAAGTTTCAGACTTCCTGTCTTTCAAAAAACTGCTGGTTTGGCATAGTGGTATGTTTCTCTGACTATAGTGCACAGGGTCTTGGGTTCAAGTCTTGGCAGTAAAATGCATAGTGGTAACAACATTTTATTCTAGTAACTTTACAAAATTATACAAGCACTGTTTAAAATGTGTCCCTGGTTTTTGGCCTTTTGCCCCCCCCCCCCAAAAAAAAACTGAAATTGAAAATAAATGTGAGAAGCTGTGCAAGATGCCTATGGTTTACACTATTGTCATTCTATGAAATTGAAAATAAATGTGAGAAGCTGTGCAAGATGCCTATGGCTTACACTATTGTCATTCTATGTATTTTGATATATATATATATATATATATATATATATATATGTGTGTGTGTGTGTGTGTGTATAGTGTGTATATGTGTGTGTGTGTGTATGTGTGTGTGTGTGTGTGTGTGTGTGTGTGTGTGTGTGTGTGTGTGTGTGTGTGTGTGTGTGTGTGTGTGTGTGTGGAGGTAGACTTTTATTATGGAAATGTTCTGAATTGGGCAGTTTTGTCATTATTGGTTCATGTATTTTGTTTTTATCATTGCCTACTGGAAAGCTGTTCAAACAATAATTTAAAAATGCAAATGTTCTATATTATACAAGGAATATAATTTAATAATGTCAGAAAGGTGCATCAAGGAACGTGTGTATGTTTCTTGTTTTGTGTGCAAGGGGGCTATGATTTGAAAACAGCCCAAAGGTAATCTTTATCCACCACCACTGGCCAGAATCACCAGATGCATTTTCTTTGGATGTGGTGTGGGTTTCAATGAATGTGAGTTTCAGGGGGAGAGAAGATTTAATGCCAATTCTATTTGGGTCTATATTAAAAGCATGAAGGTTTACTTACCTGAATACCTAAATGGCGACACATATTCTGTGAACTGTAAATACAATGAACGCCCTAAACCGCGAAATTCAAAAACTTGAACCATCATAGTAGTCCCACCCCACCGACCGCTTCACACTACCTACACAAACAAACTAAATAAACCACATTCATACACTAACCAAAACCCTACTTCTAACCCCAAACTAAACCCTACTTCTAACCCTACACAAAATCTTGCATATACCATCATGTATGCACTTACCTTAACCCACACCCTAACCCTAAAGTCCGTAACTATCGCACACTTACCTTAAGAAGCTATACCCAAGCAAACTAAATAATCCACACACATACACTTAACAAAACCCTACTTCTAACCCTACACTAAATCTCACATACATTGCCATCTATGCACTTACCTTAACCCTGCACCCTAACCTTAAGGTCCATAACTATCGCACACTTACCTTACGGAGCTATACCGCAGAAGGGTCAACCATGATGATTCGACAGTTTGGATTTTGCGCTTCAGGACGATCTATGTTTTCGTGGTTTGATGAAGCCATGTTAGAGTTTAGGTATTCGGGTAAGTACACCTTCGTGCTTTTAATATAGCCCCTTCTATTTTCATTGTGAGACAGTATTGCTTTGTTTAGCAGATCTCTATTAGTGTTTGTGCATTATGCTATAAAATGTAAAAGTAAAATCCAAGTAATCATTGTAGAAGTAAATAAATGTGGTGAAATAGTCAGGTAATGGGACATTGGAATGGCTGCAGGGGGACTCTGGTGCCATATTTTGGTTGTCTGTTCTTCAGTTTGTGTTTGAAAGTTGGTATACCAAAATCCCATTGGAGTGGGTGGGGTTACATAATTATTTATGCAAATTTTACATTAATCAGAGTACAGATTTGTATCTATTTTTCATGGGCCTTGTCCAGATTTTTGATGTTTCCAGGTTGAGAGGTATGTGTAGATCACATATATGTGTGCTGATCAGCTCCATGATGATTGCTTCTATGGGCATACAGATATGGATACATAGACAAAGAGGTCTACAATTATGTTGGTCAGTGGATGCACCACCTCTGTGGAAGGGTATAACAGTTGGTGTACAGCCAGTGGTTTCAGTATGATTGCAAGGTTTTCCCAATGGTGTTAGAAATCCTTGGCAGATCACATGTGGGATGCAGCCTGCAACGTTAGCATCTCCAGAAGATGCTGTGTATCCTCCATTGAGAGGCCACTTATGACCTGCTCTGTAAATATGGAAGTTATGGGACAGGTTGAAGGAATGTCATGTGTCACATGTGGTGGGGACGGGGAAGTGTAGTTGGTGCAGAAAGTGTGGGGTTACAGGTTAGCTATGAGTACAGACCAATCATATGTGGCATCATTACGTATGAGTCCACCGACAATCTGGGCATGCCCTTTGAGGTTACATATGTAACTACACTGTGCGTTGTGGTTCTGCTTTGTGTGGGTGGCTAATTTTGCCACTTACTGTGTCTACAAAACATCACAACAACACTATGTGCATCTTTTAGCCGAGGAGGTTGTGATTCCATGTTAAGGGGGGGGGGCAACATCACCTCAACTGTCACATAGCAATGTCCACCTGTTATTGTACAGCCTGCTAATGGCAGTTGTCCACCAGTCAGGCTTGCTGTACTATAATGAGCCTGTGTCCCTCCTGGCATGTACAGTTGAGTTCATGTAGCTGTAATGCTGCTGCCATAATGCATGAGTGTAGGGCTCTTCATACTTGCCTGCCCTATCTGAGGGGAGAGGTGCAGTCAAGATGTGTCAACCATCCTACAGGAGGTAATAAATGGCATTGTTGACATATATATCTGTATTGTCTGCAAGGGGGGTTCAAGATGATAGTTCTAAGTTGACTGATCTGTTACCAGATCCCACCAGGGAGGATCTCATATTGGGGAGGCTGCAGTGATCATCCATATTGGTAAACACATGATGTAACACATTGGTTCCCAGTGTGGGGATGTCATGGCACTGCTCCAGGGCATTGTAGGTAAGGACCTGGACTAACTTTGGCAAGTGAGATGCAGCATGATTAAGCAACACAGTGTATACCTACTACACGTTCCTAATATGTGTGTCTGTGCTCTATACAGACACCGTGTATGACTGTCTTCTTGCAACATAGGTTCATAGCTGTTTAGTAGGCTAACGACCACAAGGGCCTTTTTAGGACTAGCTATGCATCCCAAATCTCTGACAAGTTCTGATACCCTTGATAAGTGGAACCATTTACAGGTGGCAAGCCAGGGATGAATTTCCAGTTTCCCATCCAATTGTCCAAGTTGCACTGGAATTGGGTTAGGGAGGAACTCTGCTTCACATGGAGCCTGTTCCAGAGATGAGGTAGTCTCTGGGATACATACCTATCTTTCCAGCAGTACCTATTTATAGCATAGCCAAGGTTGTAGTCTTTAGAATGGATAATTCTCGTGCTGTTTGCTTTGTGGATATGCAGTACATCCACCAGAGTGGAATCTGACAATGTCCTATATGCCAGGCATAGATCTCCCCTCAAAAGCCTGTGCGAGACAGAATGCAGGGATAGGGCCTTGAGGCAGTCTGCACAGGGCATTTTACTTACGTCCTGTATTCTTTTAGTGAGGAACCTCTATGAACATTCCAATTGTTGGATATGCCTGGTTAGATACATACCAAAGGGGGCATTGTACTCAATGATAGGTCTGGTGAATGCCAAATACAGTGGAACAATGACTTCCTTGGACTTAGTTGCCATACCTTTGTTTATAAGTTGTGCAACATAGAATGATTTCTAAGTCCATAACTACTGGGTCAACTCTAAGGAGTGTGTTGTCAATATGATAGTTACCAGGGATCTATGACTTCCAAAACAATACTATTATGCATTTCTTAGCATTTAGTTTTAGTCCATGGCTCTGACACCAGTTGTTTGTCTGTGTCAGCCCCTCCTGGCGAGCATTTGTGTCAGTGTGAGATTCAATTACAGCTCCTAATTTGCAATCATCTGCAAATTTAGCTAGCCAGAGACCACTGACATTGGCCTTGACTTCTGGGAAGCAAATGCTAAAAAGGAGCAGTCCAAGGACTGATCCCTGAGGGATTCCACTTGTGACTGGCCTCTTTGTAGAGGTGGAACCCCAATAATAACTTCCTGTCTCCTGTCTGTGAGCCAGTTGGCTATCTACTGGGTGACATATAGGTTTGTACCTAACCTCTTGAGTTTGTCAACAATGCCCGAGTGGGGTATTGTGTCAAATGCCTTGGCCAGGTCAAGGTCGGCAATGTGAACAATTCTGCCCTCATCCATTGCTTCGGTGACCTTCTCAAAGAAGTCCACTAAGTTGAGTAGGCACGATCTGCCCTTGATGAAACCAAACTGGGTTGGGTCCAGTGTCTGGAGGTTTAATATATCTCTACTGATCAACTCCATGATAATTCTTTCCATGGTTTTACATATAAGACTAGTGATAATTATGGGTCTATAGTTTCCAGGGTCTGTAGATGGCCCACCTTTGTGCAGAGGATGACTGTTGCCTTTCTGCATTCATGAGACATGAGACCTTTTTGGAGGCTACAGTTAAATAGTAATTCCAGAGACACTCATATGTCATGTTTCATGCTATTTAGAAGGGATCCTGGGATATTGTCTGGTCCCATTGATGCAGTGTTCTTGGTCTTAGAGAGAGCATTAAGCACCTGTTCCCTAGTTATTGTAGGGAGAGTTATATTTGATGACATTTCCTGAGGAAAGGTTGAGGAGGAGAGAGAGGTAAAGCTGGAACTGAATTTATCAGCCAGGAGGTTTGCTATATATTCTGGCTCAGTATAGGTGGCTCCATTTACAATGAGCTCTGCACACAATTGTGTATTGCCTTTGAGGTTGCAGACATTGCTAAAGAATACTTTGTGGTTATCCTTGGCCTGGGAGGCCAAACTTTCCTCAAGTTTAGTTTTGGTAGACTTTATTTGTTCTCTGAGTTGTTTTTTAGTTTGATGAGAGTGTTTTTATCCTGCTGGGTGCTGCACCTCCTCATTTTTGCCATGATTTTCTTCCTCCTGTAATACAGCCTATTGATTTTGTGATTCCACCAAGGTGGCTTGTTTTTTGAGTTAGTTCTGTACTTCTTCCTGGTAGGTACAGATACCTCTATGCAGCTATTAACATGCTTGTACAGGGTTTCTCTGAACAGTTCTGCATAGGCAGCAATGCTTTCAGGGTTTATGGGGCATGAAAGTTTGCCAGTTTCTCACTTAATAACAGGAGGTTAGCATTTGAATAGCTCCTGAATATTCCAGGTTTAGTTGGGGGGTCCAGATTTTATTTTTACTTCAAAGGAGAGCATTCTGTGGTCTGACCTTACCAGGGAAGGCATTACAGTAGGGGGTAGTGCTCTCGAATATCAGTCAGGACCAGATCCAGTGTGGTTGCACTACTGGCTGGCGTGGTGTTATTGACTATCTGGAAGAAACGGTAATACTGAAACATTGGACATCCAGCATGTAGTGGCAAGCAGTGACCCTGGATCTCTGAGTCATGTCACATGGAATGTCATGAAAGGAGTTAGTATGGATACAAGCACTAACAGTGTCATACGCCTACTGACACTGGCCCAATCACTGTTACTTTTGCTCAAGGTCAGATCATGCCTACCAACTGTATCTGACAGAGCCCATTGACTGTTACACTATGCTCTTGATGATGGACATATTACTCATTCCAACCTCCCATGGCCTGACAAGGTGTTTAACAATATTAGGCCAGCAGGCCTTGCTGGAAACTATGTACATTATGTACATAGTATTAGGTTAGCTGGTGGATAGACAAGTGTATGACAGTCATACTCTGGGAAGAGATCATTGGGAGACCTACACTGCAATGGTGTCAGTCACCAGCAGATTTCACCATTTTTCCATTATTGGTGTACCCCTTATAGCCATTCCCTCTCTGCAGTCACAGCCACTGTCAATTACCTCTCACTGACTATATTAGTAGGTGATTGCATATTAGAAGCTGTCACCAAATCCCACACAGTACCAACAGTTATCCAGGATGGTCTAAGACACACATTCAGTTGTTGTCTGAGCCACTGACAAATACTAAATGCCAACAACTGCACATAACTATCCTTTAGGAAGTCATCCACCCCTGGCAGATATTGTGGTGTCTGCACACCGCACAAAGTTGAGCCATTACCCATATAGTCTTGGTCACAGAGAGTAACATAGCCTTTGACTTTCACTGGTCGGTAAGCTGTGGGGATGCATTCATTTTTGTAAACCTATACAGACAGGTATGGGACGTAAATCCCAGACTGTCACTACTATACTGACTGTGGCAGTCATCACACCTATCATTGTGTGCAATGGCACCCTTGCTAAGTTACCACACAGGTATATCTTACAACTGTAGCAGCCACACAGGTTCCATGGTACACCAATACACAGTGTAAATAACATGTCCTATGGAGACAATGTCAAGACCATACATGTGTAGTCTGTCTCCTACATGCTTTGGAGGAGATGTGTATGGCTCCATACAGGGAGGTGTCAGATTCCACTGTGTACCTCCTGTATATCCATGACAGGACTAACACTTGTCTTACCTGTTCTACACACCTACAACTTCACTATGGTATAAATAGTACATACTGGAGAGACAGGTATGTAATACAGACAGTACACCCTATATGAAATAGGCCCCCCCATGCTCGTAAAGCACAAATCTGCTGTAACACATCATGTTCAGGTTACACAATGGGATGCAGATCAAGACAATCATAACTGGTGTCGGACAAATGTCTGTACTGGACACAGGATATTTGTAGATGGGTCATCTCCATCACCACAGCTTGTAGATGTGTTAGTTCCCAAAATTTTGGTGACACTTATCAAGTGTATCACACCTTTTCACAGATTAGGGATGCATGAGTTCTCTGAGTGACACCATTGTCTGTCTTAGCCTGTTATATACATATCGACCTAGAGAGCCATGTACTTATAGTGCTGTACCTTGCTGAAGACATATTTCTGATGTGTTGACATTCTATCCTGTGCTGCCTTATTGTTGCTGTGTATTCATAGTTTATCCCAACAGACTCCTGAAACATAAACAGGTCCATGGCACACCTTTCACTGTGTAAGTATACAGCCATTACAACATCATGCAACATTAGGTACACAAAATTATGTGGCATACTCATTTCAAATGTCAACGTACAGTGTCTGTCAGTAACCACTACAAGTGGCATGGCAAAACAATATTGCATTAAATAAGTACATGTTAACTTATATAGTCACCCTGTGTATCAGACACAGAGCTTCATATCCCTGCATCAGTGGTGAGGATAACGGTGATGTAGCACATGTATCATCACTTGGACAGGGTGTTGTGTGGTGGTGTAGGTAGCCTAGGCTGAACCAAAAGGTTGACATCACGTGTGTGAGTCTGGAAGGGAAGCAGGTAAAATGGACCATGGAAAGGTGCCGTGTGTGTCTGTAGGTGATCTTCATTTGACAGTGGTGTGTGTGTGTGTGTGTGTGTGTGTGTGTGTGTGTGTGTACACAGTCAAGCTCAGTGCTAGTCCAACATGTGTGTATGTTGGACAGCTTTGAACCATGCATGGTAGAGCAGACAGTTCACTGTCTATGGCCCTGAACACGGGAACTGTCTTTGCCAGAAGTTGGACTGGCACTTCCATGTCCATGCCCAAAGTCAGAAGTGGTGCTAGTACCTGATGGTGACTGCTGTCTGCTAGGACCATGTCCTCCATGGGAATGGCCAGGACCATGAGCCCATGGCCTGCCATGTCTTGGTGTGGACAGCACACGCCCTCTGTAGTGCTGGATATTCTGCCACTACAGGAGCATGATTGTGCATGGTCACATGGAATCTCAGCAGATGGAGTTGCTGACCTATTTCCACAAGTATGACTCTCAACTCCAACCACACATTCCAGCACAGACACTGTGTGTTCCATGACAGACACTGTCTCAGCCCACGGGTCTATATCAGTTCAACGAAACAGCTCATCATCGAATGCAAAAACCTCGAACTTCTAACCATGAAATCTACAAACATCGAAAGCTCAGAACAGCAATTTTTTTTTTCTCTGGGAAAAAATTCACTGGTCTGAGAAACACACACACAACACAAGCTCACCAAATAAAACAGCAATCCACACAAATACACTTAAAATCCTACATCTAACTCTACACTAAACTGTATATACAGTACTATCTATCCACTATCCTTAACCCAAACCCTAACCCTAAGGTCTGTCACTATCGCACACTCACCTCACCCGCGCCCTAACTCACATACCCTGCCCTAACCCTAAAGTCTATCACTATCACACACACACCTCACCCAGGCCCTAACCCTAACTCACATACCCTGCCCTAACCCTAAAGTCTATCACTATCGCACACTCACCTCACCCATGCCCTAACCCTAACTCAGATACCCCGCCCTAAGCCTAACATCCACACAATCGCACACGTACCTGAACCCAACCCGTAACTTTCCACCACAGTGCTGAAAATAGTAAAGCCACAGCAACGGACAAACAAATTCTTTCCCTAGGAAAAAATTTGGTTATCTGCAGCTTCGCTATTTTCAGCATTCACTGTTTTTGGTTCAATATTAGACCATTCAAAGTATTAACATTTCGATGATCTAATATAGACCCTCAGCCAACCTTCTGTCCACTGCCTCAGTGAACCGATCCAGGGTGTCACCAGTGCAGTGAAGGCAGTCATCAATGTCAAACTCTGCTGCATCCATAACCCTAAGTGTATGCCTTGATTTCCATTCAAAATGTGCCTGTGCCTCCATGACAGCCCGAAACATGTGCTGAGTGACCCATGACGTGACACCTAACAACAGGTGGTGGACAGAGAACAGGCCTCCCACAAGCACCCTTATCAATCTGCCTGTATGGAACCTCACCAACACTCTGGCTATGGCCAGTGTCTACACTCACTGGAGCCATAGTTGCCACACTTTCTTGTTCAATGTCCCCACCATCTGACTGTCCAATGTCTGTGGCCTCTGGGTACTGGGTATGTATGGGCATACTGACAGTGTGTGATGACAATGAGGGTAGAAGAGGGATGTCAACCTTTGGGACAGATTCAGCCCCTGCAACCCCCACCTGTGCCTCAATGTAGCCACCATAATCATCAGAGTCTGAGGAGACACTGACATCAAGTTGTATATGGGACAAGCACCAACCCCACAGTCACATGTGACAAAAAAAAAGTAAAAGCAGTACATTAATTCCTGCACTATTATGCTCTGCAGTATGATGTTGTAATATATGTAAAGCTGTATACACTGTCATCACTATTACAGACCCATTGAAAGCCCAACCTCATGTAGTAGGAGATGAGGACATTACTCTTCTCACTAACAGCTGTAGTTACTTGTAAATAAAAGCTCATTACACTGCAATCTCATCAGCAACAGTGAGGTACACTGTTGACATTTGTGTAGACTCTGCACAAATGGCACATATGACACTCTGCAATGTCCTAACAATACTGTCATATGTATCAGTGTGGGCACACTTACAAGGCATAATTATGAGTCTAACATGTGTACAGTAAGAAAATATGTGTGTGTTTGGCAACAATGCCGACATACAGCAATGCAGGCAGAAAGCCTGGGATGACAGTTTAAAGATTACATTGCTATAAACCTTCATGTGTAATAAAACAGTGTCATGCTTACCAGGAGCAGGACCACAGGCTTATCCGATACCTGACAGAGCTGTGAAATGTTGAGGGAGAGGTAATGTCAATACCACCGGATGTTCCACCACCACAAGGTAGTACGTCCGTATATCTCACATTTACAGTACTTACTGTGTTAATTGTTATATTGGCAAACTCTGAGCATGACAATCAAAATGCAGTTAAACTCTTCCCCCAAAGGACAAAGACCTGACACCCACTTAAAAGTATGTACACCCTGACACACTAAATGCTACAGAATTGCAATGCTGATCAGACTAAGCTTACCTGCATGCTCCTCTGCCATGGAAACTGGCACTCACATCCATGATGTATGGTGTGATGGATGCCTGGGAGATGTTATGTGTGCCTAGATTCACCAGGAATTCCTCAGTGGCTGAGATCGGTTGTTCACTGAAGGCCCTCCACCAGTGATGCCACAATCCCTGGCTACATCTGCTGCTCTTCTGCATGCAGCATTGATCATGTCTGTTGTGCAGTGTCGAACCTGCTCATATGTCCTGCTCTGATAACCTGTAGCATTCATGTGATGGACAAGGTCAGCCCACAATGCTGCCTGCTGTTCCGTCTGCCTCCACCTGGACAGTAGGTGCTCATGGTGTTGGCGGAGGCTTTCCAGTATAATATCATTCTCCACATCCATGAAAGGTGCATGGTGTCTTGGATATATGCTCCCTGAAAGACAACAAAATGGGTACACATGTCAGGATCACATACATGGAAGTACACTATGTAGACATGCAGCTTGAACAGAATGGCTGGCAGTATTTACTGTTTGATCTCACATGTCATATTCCACAGTGTGCAAACATACTAAGCATGTGGATACAACTAAGGTAGTAGCAATAGTCAGGTATTCCCATGTGCACCATGACAGATACTGCTGAATGATCATACATCCACCACTGGAGTATAATGTAATGTGTCCCCTAAGGACAACCCCCATGATAATATGTGAAAACAGCAGTGCCACACAAATAGCACAGTGCTATTACAACCACTATACAGGGACAGTCCCACAAAGCCAATGTGCCACACTGACAAAAAACATTCCACCCTTGATGTATTGTACATCCTCTGTAGATGTAACACATCTGGAGATCAATGATATGTCATTATCACAGTTCTAAGAAAGGCTTAATGCTGTAATCCCTATTCCCCTAAGTATATTCACATATCAATGGAGTGCAAAACTCCTCTGTTGATATGTGGTGATATTTCAGTTTTTGCAAACGCATGTTCTGTGTGAAGAAAGTCTCATATAGAATGGTTCCCCATAGTGAGCTGTTTTCCTTTTTAACATGCTTCTCTTTACCAGGTGATTGCCTCTTAACCAATCTGTGGTTGTGAAATGCTAATTGCAGCCAACACAGCTCATTTGCACTATCATCAGCCAGTGACATGCAACCTCTGTACAAGATATAAGGTCTTCCTATAGATTGGAAGCCCTTTCTGATGTGTTGTGATGGACATTACAGGGGTGAGCAGACTACGTCATTGCAGTGGGTAGTTCTGGAGTAGTACTTCTACATAGAGATGTGTGTGCTACACACTGCAGCTGCTGCAGCACAGGCAGAGAATGTGAACACTTTGGAGGACAACAATCTATAAGACTAACTGTGGGAGCTGTGTCAGCCTTGTTGCAGAGGCAGGGCCAGAATGATGATACACATTCAACTCCAATTAAAGCATGTGTTCACTTTTTATTTAGCTATTTTTGCTTAACTCCTAGTGGCCTAGTGCCTGTAAAAAATTAAATTATCACCTTACAATTCTAACAAATACCATTGACAGAGGTCAAAATCAAATACAAATTGTGTTTTGTTTGCCATCATGCTCAAGATAAAATAATTTTTAAACCTTGTATGTAGCATGGTTTTGGAATTATTAATGCAAATATGCATAAGTAATATTTGACGCCTAGAGGAGCAGTAGGAGTTTACTGCAGATGCGCCTGGAGGCGTCACTCGGATGTAATAGGTAAGTATGTTACAGTATCAGTAACAGAGTACTAGGCAACATGTTTGTTGTGTCCTTGAGCAATATAGGGGCAAATATAACATTATGTCCACCATTTGGGCAACTGTCAGGCCATGTGTTACAGTCTGGTCCTCATTTGAAACGTATGCTGGCAGTCCGTGTTACAAGCAATGGCTTCATATGTGTATGTTAGTAGTGCAGCTGTGTTAATCTGCACTGTGAGTATGAAAGAAATGTCTGCTGCACTCTAATATTAGTGGGCCTCATTTGCATTACCTGAGTTGAAATCCTTTGTGAATGCATATTAATGCATGACCTGACACTTTATGCACTTATAATTTTGTTATAGGGATATGTCAAATGTGTTCCTATCTGCAGGCCAGTGACTTCCATCAGTGAAAACAGACATTTCATTTGACATGCATTGTGTGGATAGAGTACATGACTCAGTCATTAACTGCTGGCTTCAAAGTACTGTAATTTCACTGCTGCACACCACTGGATTTGAACCCAGGACTGAGTGCAGCAAAATTAACTATTTACAAGACATTTAACAGGCTGAGCTACTGCTACACCACCTGCTTTTGTAAGATATATGTGCACATATACAGTCTGTGACAGATGTTTGTTACATCCATCAGTATTTGCATGGCTTTATATGGATGTATTTCGGCACCAGGGTCTCAGCTGAACATGCATTTTGCCATTAATGCCTTAGAAGGTGTTTTTCTACATGTTGCTGGTAAAATGGCACATTTACTTGCTATTACAGGCCTCACTTACATCCATCATTATGGGTTTGGCTTCGTAGTGGTGTAGTCTTGCACCAGAGTCCAAAGTACATTCCCATTTTTCCATTACTTTTTAATAAAGTTTGTGTGACGTGACATGATGCACAGCTTAGCTGAAAGACACTTAATGACTGTAACTGGCAATTATTATGTTTTGTTTAAACCACCTGTTTTAATTAAGAGCTGTGTGGCATGGCAGGTTCATGCAGTGGTGTGCAGGTGCAATGGTCTTGGGGGTTCAAAATATGGGACAGGTGTTTATTTTGTACTTGTTTATTATAAATAGAAAACAAATATTCTATATTGCTCTATTTAGTTGAAATACATGGAGCTGCCCATCACGCCGTGTCATGCAGCATCACACTAGAAAAATATAAAGAAAAGAAAATTGGGGAGATAGGAAAATGGTGAAATGGGGTGCAAGCAGGGGGAAACATAGTGAAAGGCAGGAAGGGTGTAGGAAAGAACCATAGCTATCCATTTCTTATCCAGCAATAATTGTGCACTTTGACAGAATTTGTACATTACTTTCGACTCTCACTCACAGAGAGCAAAGTAAGGACAACATAACTGTGTTGTCAAGCCAATTGGACCAAATTATGTGTGTCCAGTGGACATGTGCGAAATGGATTGCTATGTATGGGATGATATTTTTTTTGGGAGAGATGCCCATTTTTTTTTATGGTGAGAGTGGAATGTTGAGGAAGGGACATAGGTACGTGTGGGGGAGGTAAGTTGGGTAGATGATGCATTTGCAGACAGACAAGACAGACAAGATAACAGACAGGGATGGTGTGTGACACATGAGGGGGTGAGCACCTTGGATGGGGAGGGTGTTGTAGAATCTCAGTCCCATGTGCCTCCACAAGGTAGCAGCGTGACTCACATCTCCACCCATGGGACTGTCGGCACTGCTCTGTAACTGCCCTAGGGATGGCAATGGTGGAGGCTGGGCGCCAGGGTGAGGCTGCTCCACCAGGCTGGCCAGCATGCCCTCCATCAGGCATTGTCCAAAACTGCAATACACAATCCTGCACACCAAAACCGGCAGCTCATCACAGGTGACATCTCCCCTTCCACCACTGCACCCAGAGAGGGGCCTGTCCCTGTCCCATGGGGTGGTACTACTCGATGCCACAGGTAGTGCAGGGGTTAGCAGAGGGAGCTCCACAGGTCTGGGTTCCAGATGCATTGGGAACAGGTGCCATGGCAGGAGGAGGTAAGGTAGGCGGATCAGCCGGAACCAGCCTACCTTGATGGGCTATGGTAAATGAGTTATAGCAATAAGTTAAGGTTAGTAATAACCAAACCATTGTTAGTATTAACAGAATGGAACATAATATTTATTATTATAAATACATATTAATGTATTTTATATATAACACAACATTTAGTAACATAACAGTCAGCATGTTAACAGCAAGCTGGTAAGAATTAAACCATAAGGCAAACAAAACAGTTATTTTAACAAAATATGTTAATATTGAATCATAATAATATATAACAATAATAAATTACATTTTAACAAAATATAATTAATTGAACAAAATATGTTAATATTAAATCATAATAATAAATAACAATAATAAATAAAAAAGATAAGGGGTGGGGAGTGACAGAAAAACATTCCATTAGTGACATTGCAGATGATATCCCTGTAAACACTGGTAACACATACTTCTACAGGTGTGTAGTGTCAGTTGTGAGTACAGTAACTACAATTCTCCTATAGTTGATGTAGCACATACATACCTCTCAAGCTGATAGCATGAAACAGTATGGGCCAAGCAGTAACAAATGCAGGTATACAACTACACAGAACAGTTTCACATAATGTGGACTTATATAACTACCAAGGTGTTCTGTAAGTGGATTTGGTAATACATTGCATTCCAGGTAATTTTTTATCTGTTAATCATGTGACAGATGAATTAGGCAGTTTTAATTACATAGAAAATTATCGCACAAGCAGTATGCAGACAATGAGAGCCAGTGAGCTTTACATGTATTTTTATATATTTTTATATTTTGATATTTATACTATTTTGTGCTGAAACATTTATGTGTAGTGTTTCAGACTTCTGTTCCAGAAGACTATTTCATTCTTGGGAGTGGTTTTCACTAATCCAGGAACTGATGTCATGTAAGATTTCTATTTAAAACAGTTTACTTCCTTAATTTCCTTGTATCTGATGAAGTTCCTGCTTTTATTTTTGGAACAAAAGCGCTTATACCTTCTTGTTTGTCTGAATAAAGAAAGCATCCTTGTACTGAACTGGACATATTGGCTTGATTTAAAGCACACATTGGAATATTTCAGGGTTCACTGGCTCTCATTGTCTGCATACTGCTTGTGTGATGACTTTCTTGGTGGTCTGTGCATTTTTTCGTCTTTTATAGTTTTAATTACATTACAAGAAATCAGGACACGTGAGAGGTATGTTTGTGTACAGTAAGTAAACTAGACAGCTGTCATGCCTTAGTTGGCAGGCAAGGTAGTAGAACACAATAGCTATGACTGCAGGGGAGATCTGGAAATAATGTAACAATTGACTGCAGAAGCTTAGTACAGGCAAGCAATGAATACAGCTCTACTGCTAATATTAAGACAGGTTTATTTAGGAAACCACAATGCTGGTTAACACTTTATTGTTATTGTTGATAATTCTGTGTGAAATCTACAGGTGTACTTTTGAAGAACGAAAGTTCACTACCTCGAACTTCAAAAGTACACCTACACTAACACGAAAGTGCACTTTCACGAAAGTGCACTTTTGCGAACCAGCTAGACCGAACAGGCTGGCAATCACGGACCTTAGGGTTAGGGCACAGGTTAGGGTAAGGGGATAGTTAGTAGGGCTGTCCCCTTACCTTGACCTGTGCCCTAACCCTAAGGTCCGTGACTATCGCACCACAGTGGAAGACTTTCCAAATTGAGCTATGTCCTCCACTGTGGTGTGATAGTCACTGACCTTAGGGTTAGGGCACAGATTAGGGTAAGGGGATAGTTAGTATGGCTATCCCCTTACCTTGACCCGTGCCCTAACCCTAAGGTCCACGACTATCACACCACAGTGGAGGATATAGCCCATTTTTCAATGTCCTCCATTGTGGTGCGGTATGTTTGGTCTAGTGAGCTTAAGCGAAACTGCGCTTTCGTTAAATGCACTTTCACTTAAGTGGAAATGTACATTCCCATTTCTAAAAAGTTAATTTTCGTTGTAGGAAAGTACACCCGAAATCTACACACAATATCTGCTCATAACATGGACTACCTCAAATATATATGTTTTGTTACTGGAGTGGGAGAAAATGAAAGGATTATGTGACTGAAATTGGCCTGGAGATAACTTTGAACCATACTATGAGTTGTGCAATACATTTCACAGGACATTCTTTTTGCATTCTAGAGCTATTACAGTGTTACACTTGACTGCAGTGACAGTAGAACACACATGTAATAAATACAGCCATGCTGAAAATATTATGACAGATTTATTTAGGAATCCATAATGCTGCTTAACACTATTGGTATTGATGATAAGTCTCTGTGAAGTCCACACACAATATCTGCCCATAGAGTGGGCTACCTCACCCATATAACTTTTTTACCTGGAGTAGGAGGAACAGAGAGTATTATGTGACTGAAACTGGCCTGGAGACAGCCTTGGACTATACTATGAGTTGACCAATGCAATTTACAGGCCATTAATTTTGCATTTTACAGCTAGTACAGTGTTACACTTGACTGCAGCAACCTTACCATAGACATGCAATGCATACAGCTCTATTGCAAGCATGTTATGACACTACAATTATGCTGTATATCATTTTGCTTACTGTTATTGGTATTGTTTATTGTGATACAGTTGTTATTGTTCATTTATTACAGTACAGTTCTAATTGCCCATTTATTGCACTACAGTTTTTATTGTTTATTGTTTATTGCAATACATTTTATTATTCTTTAGTGCTTATTGTGCTATAGTTTGCATAATAAATCTGTACTTACCAAACTTATAGCACAACCTGGCCAAGCACCCAGCCTGGGCCTGAACATTGCAACTCCTCTCAGCTGTAGCTGTTGGGAGGGAAGCACACCATTATGCATACCAGTTCTGCACACATTCAGTTTCCATTTTGGTAATACAATGGAAAACATACTTACATATTTGTGGGGCATTCCCAGCCCTTGCCTCTTGAACCCAGGTGTCCAAGGTTCCCCTCTTTCTCCTCTTCAGTTTGTCATAATGGTGAGTGGGGGATACCAGTAGCACTGGTAAGTTCCCTGGCCAACTGATTCCAGGCCTCAGCCTTGCATTCTGAGCCTTGGAAACCACCCTGCATGAGCCTGGGTCCATAATTATGTACCAGGAGACCAACATACACCACACCAATTGGACAGGTGAAATCCTTGATTACAGTCAAGGTGTTCCTGAAGGCTCTGTCCTAGGCCCTTACTTGTTTAGATTGTATCTTTCAGACCTTACTTTTTCATCTGAGGTGTTCTACAGTCTATATGCTGATGACCTGAAATTGGGTAAACTGATTACAAGTGTTACAGATAAGGCATGTCTGCAAAATAGTTTGACTAAATTGGCCATTTGGGCACAGGAGAATAATATGTTATAAATACATAAAAAACTAAGCATATGAGATTTGGGAGACATAAAGTGAAAGGTGAATATTTAAAACAGCCCATGTGATTGAAACTGTAGACTCATTTAAGGACCTAGCTATATGGGTAGATTCAGCTATGAGTTTTTCTAATCATATCAACCAATTGGCTAATGATAGTTATAGACCTATAGGTTGTATAAAAAGATTTATAAAGTCTAGGAAATCAAACATAATGAAGTCATTGTTTGTTAGTTACATTAGACCTAAATTTGAGTATGAAATAACAATATGGAAACACTATAGGAAAACAAGCATGAATAACCTGGAAAGAGTACAGCAAAAATATGCCAAGGACATCCATGGATGTGAAAATCTAAGTTATTATGAAAGACTAAAATATCTGAACTTGTACAGTGTCTTTTACAGATATTTAAGAGGAAATCTTATTCAGGTATATAGGGCATTTAGGGATAACTACCTCTGGGCATGTTTGGAGTTATCAAAAAGTACTAGAGAATCATCAGATAACATATGCAGAAGATTCTATAGGAATGAGAAGTGTACTAACTGTTTCTCTGACTGAGTAGCAGATGCTTGGAACAGACTACCAAATTACATTAAAGTACGTAATAGTACAGATATTTTTAAGAACAGCCTGGACATTTATTATGGGAGCAAGTGTTTTGGTATATTGGCAAGCTAGATGGGCATTAATGCCCATGTTTGAAACATCTGTATATATGTATGTATGCAACATAAACCGTGGACTCCTGCAGACTCTATCTCTGTGCCCGAAAGCACACATCCTCTCCAACAATGCCTGGCATGTCAGCAGATAAGCAGACTCCAAAGAATGCTACAGAATTCCCGCCTATTGTGCTTAATATAGGCTGTTTTCCTGCTGTAACATGCCATTGAGCACCATTCAAAAAAGTGCCCTGTTGGTTAGCATTGCGCAAACTAGCTAATCAGAACTGAGCAGCATGAAAACTCACACAACAGTTGTTTTAGCAATGTTTGGCACTGCACAAAGAGTAGTATCCATTAGCATTTTAAGCAGTGCTTAGCACTGCACAGCACTGCCATATTTGACAATTTTGCTTTTGGATTACACAAAAACAGTAAATTAAATTACAGAGATGTTATGACTGCTATGGACATGAACCCAGGACCTACTAAGCATAAGGCTACAACTCTACCCATTTGGCTATTCAGATAATATGAAAAGTAGTACATCTTCACATATACTATTAGTCTACCTGTTAGCATTTCTGAGCACTGTGCCATGCCACTCAAACAAACGTAAGCATAACAAGAAAAAATAATTAATTACATCCGGTTTCTATTTTTAGATGTCTGGCAGGTGTTGGCTATATATGTATGAGCAACACTTAGCTTTGCTGTCATCTGTACTGCTCCACACAAACAGCAGTAAAAAAAAATAAACAAACATTATGCTAATTAATTACATCAGGTTTATATTTTTAGATTTATTTTTATTTATTTTATTTTACATTTGTTGACTGGGAAAGCCCGACTGGGTATATGCCCAATTTCAGTGGAGGCCCGGGGTGAAAAGCTCCATATATTCAGACATATGAGATTTACATAATATAAGAGTACAATCTAGCATATCAGATGAAAAAAGAAACAGTATAATTATAGTAAAGACACAGTTCAACTGGAGAAATTACCTATATGTCAGAGTATAATATCATAAGGAAGACTCCATATATTCAGACAAGCAAAATTTCACATAATATAAGAATATAATATAGCATTTCAGAGGGGAAAAAACAGTGTATTTATAGCAAAGACACAGTCTGACAGGTAATGACATATGTCAGAGTATAATAACAATATATGGTGCAAGACATTTGCCTAGTAGTATTCATTTCTCACATAGAGAAAAGAGTAAACATTGTACTGCAATTATCTGCTAGTTAAAGATATGAAATAGTAATGAAATACTGATAACCTGTTGAAAGCTAATAGTAGAGCTGACAGCTAATTAGTGGTACAGGAGAAAGGGGGGGTTAGTTAGGGTATGGGCAAGGACATAGCCAGCGAGATTTTGGGTGCGCTTTAAGAGCATTTATGAAGAGACTGCTGGAAGGGAGGGTAGTTATGCCAGTGGGAAGTGAGTTTCAGATTTTGGATATGGAGTAGGAGAATAGCGCTTCCCCTGAAGAGTTGTTGGGTTTGGTGACTTGGAGTAGATTTTTGTTGCAGGAGCGAAGGGGTCTGGTAGATTGGTAAGGCTGGAGAAGTGTATGAAGTAAGGGAATTTTAAGAGGGTGGTTTACAAGTTTATGAGCAAAGGTAAGTTGGGTTAGGTGTAAGAGTTGAGGGAGCTCAAGCCAGTCTAGGTTTCTTAGGGAGACACAGTGGTGACTGTGGTGGGAGTCCCCTGATGCAAATTTTGCAATTTTATTGTAGCAGGCTTCGAGTTTCTTTATGTCTGATTGTTGAAGATTTGTGAGTATGGGTGATGCATAGAGTAGGGTTGAGATTGGTTGGGAAGTTGCGATAGATATTCTGGCTGGTTTGGTTAGGTATTGTTGGTTTCTATACAAGGCACCCAGTTTTTTGTGGATGTTTTATATTGTGAGTGATATGTGAGTGTCAGATTTGAGTTTGTTGTCAATCTGTACACCAAGTAGCTTAGTGTGGGCTGTTGGTGAGATGGAAGGGTTGTCTTTAGCAAGAATGTTGAAATGGGGGATGTTTGGGGTAGATTTTGAGGGTTGAAAGATGAGCAGTTTGGTCTCATTTGGGTTGAGGAGGAGTTGAGCATTTAATAGCCAACGTTCAACAGAATAATAGATGCTTGAGCGATCTGTAGTAGTTCTGTTAGAGTTGGAGCTGATCCGATGAGAGTGGAGTCATCTGTATACTGTATGAGAGAGGCATGTTTGGTGGTGGTGTGCAGGTCATTGGTAAAAATAGAGAAAAGCAAGGGGCCAAGGATGGAGCCTTGGGGAACCCTGAGAGTAACAGGGAGGCAAGGAGATAGATTGTTGTGCCAGACAACTGACTGCTGGCGGCCGTGTAGATAGCTGTGGAACCAACTGATGGCAGGTATGGAAAAGGAGAGGCCTTTGATAGGTCAAGAAATACAGCAAAGGAGAAAAGGCCATTGTTTTTATGTTGGAGAATGGTGTTAGTGAAGGAGAGCAGAGCAGTTGTGGTGCTATGGTGTGGTCTGAAACCATGCTGTGATTAGGAGAGGAGATTATTGTCCAGGAGATAATTGGAGATCTGTGAGTTGATACATTTTTTGAGTATCTTGGAGAGAAGCGAGAGGATGGCAATGGGGTGGTAGTTGGAGATGTCTGTTAGGGGCTGCCTTTGTGTAGGGGTATGGTGTGGGATATTTTCCATAAGGTTGGCACATAGGACTCAGATATGGAGCGATTGATTAATATGGAGATGGGATATGCTAAAACATCAGCTGCTATTTTTAGGTATTCTGTGGGCAGGTTGTCAGCTGCTAGTCTTGTGGGTTTAAGTTTTGTCAGTAGTTTTTTTTATGTTGGAGGTGGGTACTGTGGAAAGGAAGAAGGGAGGGAGGGGTGGAGTTGGTTTGGGTGTGGGGGTGTTGATGTAGGGAAGCGTTTTTTAGGTAGGAATAGAACGGTCTCTCTAAAATGTTTGTTGAAAGAGTCAGCTATACTACAGGTGGAGAGAGGGGTGGTTGGTGGGGCAGGGCGTTTACCTTCCCTGGGCAGAGGATAGAGTTAATTGTGGACCAGAATTGCTTTGGGCTGTTTTGGGAGGAGTTTAGGGACGTCTGATAGAAAAGGGCTTTGTCTGCTTTTCCTTGCTTTTTGACTTTGTTATGTAGTTCAAGGAATAGTTGCTTATCTGAGGGGTTTTTGGTTGTGCACCATTGTTCCCATATTTTATCCCTGGATTTCATAAGGTATTTGGTGTTTTTCTATAGCCAAGGGGATTTTTTAGTTCAGATTTTGGTGCATCTTTGGGGGGCATGAGAGTTAAGGATGTTGAGGAAAGTGCTGTTAAAGTAGTGGACTGCTTCATCTAGGTTAAGGTATTTTAGGGGTGACCAGTTTATTTTTTGTAAGGAGGTGGTGAAGGAGCTGGAGTTGAATTTAGCTTTGTAGTGAATGTGTCGGTGGAAAATGGATTTGCTGCTATTTATGTGGTGTTTTAGTAGGAAGGTTGGGGAGTGGTCACTTAGGGAGTCAGGTAAGGAGCCTGCCAGGTAAGAGTGAGGATCTTTGTTGACTAGGGCCCAATCGAGAATGGTGTGATTATTGGGGTTTTTATTTATCCTGGTTGGGGAATGTATAAGCTGTGAGAAGTCATGAAGATCTAGGTGGAGTGCTGGGGGGTTTACTATTGCAGGATAGCCAGCTAATGTTAAAGTCATCGAGTATGATGGTTTCTTGGGGTAGGGAGAGATTGGCCCAGTTTAATAGGTTTTCAAGGGGAGTATATTTTGGCCTGGAGGGAAGTAGCAGCCTATTAAGTTGATTGCTTTCTTAGGATTTAATTTTAGGGTAGCATAGAAGATTTCTTCCTTGTAAAGCTGGGGAGCTTACTGGGTGAGAATTTGGATATTGAGGTGATGTTTATACAGCAGTTTCACTCCTCCTCCTTTTCTAGATATTCTGTCCTTGCAGAGGATGTTATATCCAGGTGGGAGTATTTCTTCACTTTTGATGTGAGGTTTAAGCCAAGATTCATTTAGGATAAGGATGTCAGGGGAATACAGGTGTATATATGCCTAGAGGTCTTAGATTTTGTTACAGATGCTTCTGATGCTAAGAGACATAATGAGGAGATCTGTTGGCTTTTTATTAAGTGTGATTTGGGTGATAGGGGAGCTATTTGGAGGGGGGTTTGTGGAGAGGTTGGAGAAATTGGGGCCAGGGTTAGGGTGCACGTCTCCACTGAGAGTAAATTTAGAGAAAATGCAGAGGATATGTTTTATATATGTATTTTATAGATGTGTAGCAGGTGTCAGCTGTCTATACGTAAGTGCAACTTGGCATTGCTGGGTGTAGCGCCATGCAAACATACAGTAAAACAAGGCATTCGCAACCACGAAATACCCTCTACACTTCTCCCTACATGGATTCAATATCCCTGTTCCTATGGCTCCTTGGCAGTGCACCATCATTAATATGCATGGCACACTGTTGAGGAGGAACCAAAGTCGTGTACATGGGTACTTTCAGTGTAGGCTCTACACCGTGGCTACACAGATTTTATTAAATCCTGGAGTATGTAATATCTCTTCTTTTTTGGTGTCTACAATTACATACATCCTATTTGTATATATTCATACTAAGTCCACTAGATTCATTGATATTAACATACATTTTCTAAGTGGTGTATACATATTGTTATATCCTAATGTCTTGAAGTATTTAATCAAAATGCTTTTTGAATTGCAAGATGACAAATTTAAAGTGTATTTCTGTTAATATTAATGGATTAAACAATGGTTGAAAAGGGGTAGTTTTAATAAATATTTAAAACTCCTCTCTTCTCAGGTCGCATCCATTCGAGAAATACTTAACAAATGATATAGACAGACTTAATAGCAACCATTATACTGTAATAGCTAGTTCTCAATATAATTGGAAATGAAGAGGTGTAGTCATGTTATGGAAAAATGTTATGCTTGTACCAAATAAATTAAATGCATATAGAGATGATAAAGGGATATTTTGTTTAGTCACTTTAGAAATTAATTGGATGATTTACACTTTAATTAATATTTATTGGATACCTGGTATAGGCATTAAAACTGTTAACCTTCATCTTGATCAGATTATGCAACATTAAAAAGGTAGCCTAATTTTGGCAGGAGATTTTAATTGTATATTAAATTAGAAAGATACTAATACTGAAGTGAAATATAGAATATCAGCTACAGCCAAAGCTTCAATAAATTTTATTGATTTATTCAATATCAAAGATATTAATGAATATTCAGTCTCGGATTCACTCTTTTAGGTTCATAGGTAGGAACTAGGCTATCTTACCGAAGGCATTTATAAGCCTAGCCGGAATTGTGTTGGATTTCACCACCACCTTAGATTAGTTCCCTGTGCCTCTGTCCAGCAGAGACATTGAAGTGACCCTGGGGTAAACGTTCTATTTCCCATCCACTCGTCAAGGTTTCTCTTGAAGAGTGTTAGCGAGGAGATCTACCTAATGTAGACTGGAATCTTGCTCCAGATCATGGGAAGTCTCTGGGATAGCAATCTATCCCTCTAACACGTCCTATTTATTGTTGTGGTAAGGTTTAGATCCCTAGAGCATGTGGTTCAATGGGGATATGGATTTCTTTTGGTGGAGCATGTCCATTAATTCTGGGTTGGACATGGCCTTGTATGTCAGGCATAGATCACCTCTGAGTAGGCGGTATGCAAACGAGTACAGCTGGAGTTTCTTCAGTCGAGCTGCATAGGGCATTTGTTTGAGGCCAGTGGTCCTCTTGGTGAGGTACTTCTGTGGTCTTTCCAGCTGTTGCAGGTGTCTTGTAAGGTACATCCCAAATGGGGCATTTTACTCTATGATGAGTCTGATGAGTGATGTGTAGAGGGGCACAATGACCTGTTTTGATCTAGATGCAAACCCTTTTGTGATTAGGTGGGCCACATAGAAGGATTTTCTAACCACTATGGCAATGTGATTATCAAAGGAGAGATTACTATCTACTTGGGTCCCCAGATCCCTTATTACATCTTTCATATTTAGGGGCTACCACCTATGTGGTAGTCTGTGGGTACGTTGTTTTTTCCAAAGGGGATGACTATGCACTTTTTGGCATTTAGCTTGAGGCCATGGTTTTGACACCAGGTATCTGTCTCAATGAGACCCTGTTGGAGGATGTCTGTGTCAGCCAGAAAGTCAATTATAGCCCATAGTTTGCAGTCATCTGCAAACTTGGTCAGCCATAGACCTCCTGTGCTTGCCTGTACCTCTGAGAAGTATATGCCGAACAGAAGGGGTTCAAGGACTTGAGCCCTGGGGAATGTCACTTGTAACCGGTTTAGAGTCAGACCTAGCTCCCGCAACTCTTACCATGTGGGTTCTGTCCATGAGCCAGTTGGCAACCCAACTTATGACGTAGGGGTTTATGTTCAGGCTGGTGAGCTTGTCTATAATACCAGAATGGGGAATGGTCTTGAAGTCCTTTGCAAGGTCTAGGTAGGCTGTGTGGACCACCTTTCCCATGTCTATAGCCTTGGTAACTGTCTCAAAGAAGTCCACCAGATTTAGGAGGCATGATCTGCCCTTAATAAAGCCAAACTGGGTAGGGTCCAGTGTTTGGAGGTTCCCAATGTCTCTGTTAATGATGATGCACTCCATAGCCTTGCAGACCAAGCTAGTCTGGCTTATAGGGAGATAGTTCCCAGGGTCTGTTGTGGCTCCACCTTTGTGGAGAGGAATAACCATTGCTGTGCATCACTCTATGGGCATGTAGCCTGTGGAGAGGCTGAGTTTGAACAGTGTTTTTAGGGGAGGGGTTAGTTCATCTTTGAGTTCGTGTAGGATGCAGCCTGTGACACCATCCATTCCCATTGATGCTGTGTTTTTGGCTTTGGAGAGGGCTGTTTTAACCTGAGTTCCTGTGATTTCAGGAGCACTACATTCTTCTGGTATGGTTATGGGCCCTTTTGGGGTGAGAGGGGGGCTGAAGTTTGCACTGAACCTGTCTGCCAGGATGTTGGTAATATCAGTCGGTTCAGTGTATTTTGTTAATAGTGTTGGATTCCTCGGAAGAAACACGTTCCAGCTAGCTATAATACCACGGGTTTAATAACAGGTTTTAAAACAGAATAATTGTTACAGATTTAGCGCTTTCATCCACTATAATGTGGACTTCATATAATATGTTAGTCTGGTCCATTTTATATATATGTGTAGAGATTTTACTTGCTGCTATCAGTTGGGGAAGTTTTTGTATGACTGGTTTTTATATGACGGGTTTTTTAACTTGATGACTTTTGTTAATTGATACTCTCAATTAAGATGCTAGTGACGTGAGAGTATAAATATGTTAATGAACTTTGGTTTGTTAGTCTGAGGAAGTTGCTCAAAATTTGAGCGACGAAAAGCGCTTCACGTTTATCTTAATTAAACCTGTGTTTTGTCTTCAGTGGCGTGTTGGATCCGTTTCTTGGTTTACTCAGTTTGTTTTAATATCGAGTTTGTCTTAGCGCTTTCATCCACTATAATGTGGACTTCATCAGAATGTTCTTAATTAATTAATTAACCCTTTAAATACAATTTTAGGTGCCAGAAAACACATTCCTTCATTTAAAGTTGTGTCCATGTTAAAAACAAAAAATCTTGCATTGAATTGTAAGAATACATCAACATATACAATGCAATGCACTATAATCTAATTTACTACATAATTCTAAAAACATATTAACTTGACCATATGAATTGTACTAAAATATAGTAATTGTAATAACTAAACAAAAACTGCTATGATACTAATAATAAATATATACATTACTACAAACTTTGCTTGTTTGGAATCCATCTCATTGGTGTCTATCTTTTATATTTTTTTTAATTAATATTAGTAGATGATACCTATGTTGGTAAATTGTGTATGCTGTTCAAAAGCACTAAAATACTACTATATGTTATGTAAATGAAGTACACAATTCATAATTTTTTGTGTGTGTATATATATATATATATATATATATATATATATATATATATATATATATATATATCCATATCAATAATATAATATAATATAATACTATACAAATATACCATCTGTGTGTGTAATATATATGTAATAATATATTCATACTCAAATCCTGTAAATACATAGTATGACAATACAATCACTAAGTAAGCCTCTGTAACATAGGTTTAATAGCAGTGTAATCATTTAAACCAGGTTGAGTTGAGGCATCTGTCAAAATCTGCCATCTAACTTCCTTCATACCTAATATGGCTTTAAAATTGCCTCCTCTTTGTCCCTCCTTTAGTTGTTCTAATATGGCAAACTTAAAATAATGACTTTCTCCATTTTAACTATATGTCTAGATAATGCATTAGTGCTATCTTTTTTCCTTATAGTGTATGTATGATCATAATTTCTCTTCTTGAACATTCTTTCTGTTTTCCCTATGTAGAAACTTGGACAGGTCATACATTTAGCTAAATATATTATATTCTTAGTATTGCAATTACCATACTGGAAAATTAACTTGGTGTTATTTATATTTTCCAGAGTGATATGCTCTCTTTCTTCTAATATGGCCTGACACTGTCCACAGTTTCCACAATGTCTTGTACCCCTTCTTTGTTGTTTAATATCTGTAGTCATGTTACTTCATTCTAAAATCATTTTTGCAATCTTTCCCATTTTATAAACAAATAAAGGGGTTGTTCCTACTATGTTTTTAATTTCATTGTCAATTGTAAGTATGTTCCAATGTCTGTTTAAAATATCCTTTAGTTGCTTTACTTGAGGTGTATATTCCAATATACATGTCCTCTTATATCTTTCTGCTGTATTGTAAACTACAATAGGATTTGTTGTCTGTCCATTTCCTAGGACTGGAGAATATTTCTTCCCCCATTCACTTATTACATATTTTCATGTATCTTCTAACATTCCTTTAGGGTACCCCCTAGAACTAAATAATATTTTAATATAATCAATTTCATCAACCATTTCTCCATATGCATATGTCATCCTTGCCACTCTTATGCACTGCCCTTTGAATATATTCTTCTTCATTTTTTGGGGATGATTACTAGAAAATTCTAAATAGTTATTAGAAAATGTATTTTTTCTGTGAATACGAGATTTAAATCCTTTAACTATACTGGATATAAATGTGTCTAGATATGCAATACCCTCAGTACTGTAAGTGTAGGTAAACTTTAAATAGTCACTCGTATCATTTATATAATCAATAAAATTACCTATTGTGTGTTCCGGACCTTCCCAAATTATAAAGATATCGTCCAAAAATCTCGAATAGTATCTTATATATTTATAATATTCACTTTTAAAGATGTTTTTAGTTTCCCAATCTAGCATAATTAGATTGGCAAATATGGGGGCACATGCTGCCCCCATAGCCACTCCTCTGGTTTGCTTATATAGCTCACCTTCAAAATAAATGTAGTTGTACTCTAATACTATTGACATAAGTCCCATTATTAGATTTATCTGGTCCCACTCTAAACTAGAATATTGCCTAATGCTATTACAAAAGCTTTCTAGTTCCTGTTGTTTGGGAATACATGAAAACAAATCTATCACATCTACTGTGATAAATGTTATTCCCTCTTTCCAAATATCTGATGTTAAATTACCTAGAAATGCCCATGAATCCTTAATTAGATGTGGGATTTTGTTGTATGTATGTTTAAGCCATCTGTCGATAGCTGTTCCTAATGGAAACGTTTTTGAGTGGCTACCTGAGACTATAGGATGAAATGGTGGATCCAATACACTTTTATGTACCTTCAGTATGCCTACTATTGTGGCTAATGTTGGATACTCAACCTTTAAGTACTTATAAGTGTCATTTGTTATATGTCCATCTAATAAAAACTCTTCCAAATACATGTCTATTCATTTATATCCAATATTTATCTCATTCTTTGACACTGATACATAGTTTCCTGACTCATGAAAAATGTTATACATTTTATTAGTATATTCATATGACTCATAGAAAACTATCCCCCCACCTTTATCTGGCTTGTTCACTCTGATATTTCCGTTGTTTTTAAGTCGTTGTAGTAGTTGTGTTTCTTCTTTAGATAAATTACTGAACAATTTCTTATTTCTTACTGTTTTCTGTAAGCTGTATATCTCTTTAGTTACCATTTTTTCGTATACAGCTACATTAGGATGTGTAGGTGGTATGTAAACACTTTTTTTCTTTAAACCATCTTTATAATTTACTAATGGTTTATACTGAAACTGTATAGCTAAATTGATTTTTCTAAGAAATAATTTTATTTCAGTCAAACAATTAACTACATTGTACTTAGTTACAGGTATGTATTTCATACCTTTAGAGAACAATTTGAAATGCTCTTCTTTGACTTCATAACTAGTGTAATTATATATGTGAAAATTGTCCCTACTATTTATTATACCATCAACTTCTCTTTCTTCCAAAACTAAACTTCTAAATGGGACTGTATCCCTGTCCGCTTCATTGCTTGTAACTATCTCATATTCATTGCCCAATCCTGGTTGTTGAAATGTCTCTGTCCCCATCCCTGTCTGTTCTTTCTCCACTTCCAATTGTTTTTCCAATTCCCCTGTTGTGCTTATTTCCAACCTACTTGAAAATTTGAATCCCCTTAAGTATGTCATCTCTCTTGGCCAAACTGGTGGGGTTCTTACAATTCAATGCAAGATTTTTTGTTTTTAACATGGATACAACTTTAAATGAAGGAATGTGTTTTTTGGCACCTAAAATTGTATTTAAAGGGTTAATTAACTAATTAAGAACATTCTGATGAAGTCCACATTATAGTGGATGAAAGCGCTAAATCTGTAACAACTATTCTGTTTTAAAACCTGTTATTAAACCTGTGGTATTATAGCTAGCTGGTACATGTTTCTTCCGAGGAATCCAACACTATTAGCATTTTTTTGCTTTTGGATTATTCAGTTGTTGAGATGTTTTTGTGAACTAAATTTTTCAGTGAATTTTGTGCCATTCTGCACTAACTCTGAGACGATCTGAGAATTGCCACTTAGATTCTTGACATAGCTAAAGAATGCCTTGTGGTAATCTTTGGAGTCCTTGGCAATTTTTCTTTCAAAGCTAGCCTTGGATGATTTTATGAGGGATCGTAGTTTCTTGCTGATACTAATCAGGGATGTCTTACCTTCTTGGGATTTTACTTTATTCTGTACTAATTTTATCTTTCTATTGTATAGCTTGTTTATGGCAGGGGTCCACCAGACTGGTTTCCTTTTCTTGGAGGAGTGAGTCTTGGTTTTGCTTGGGATAGCACGATCCATGCATTCTTGTAGGTGCCCGTAGAGTGCATTAGTAAAGGATTTTGTAGCTTGGGCAGCATTATCCTTTAGCATGGGGGCTTTGAAACTTTCCACCTCAGTCTTAAGTAATGTGAAGTTTGCTTTTGAAAAGTTTTTCACGGTGGTTTCTTTGACCAGGGGTGGGGGCGGAATGTTGATATCCAGAGTGATTAGTTTATGGTCAGATCTAACCAGCGTGGGGTTGACCTCCAGTGTGAAACACCGGTTACCCATGTTGGTGATGACCAGTTCCAATATGTTGTCACCTCTGGTGAGGGTGTTGATCAGTTGATCCAGTTTTCAAATAAGCATGGAATGCAATGAAGAATTGATAGAGTCTATGTCTCCAATGATTTACTAGTCTGGATTAAGTTAAAGTAGTCTCATGTCCATTTTCTGATCATAATGCCATATCATTTGAAAATTTTTGAAACATAATAACAATACTCACATCAATAGAATACCAGTATATATAACCAGCCTAAAGGATTTCAAAGAATTTTTTTATAAGGTGAGACAGACATACATTTAATTTAATAATACTAAATACATATCTGAAATCTATATATGGAATGCTCTAATTTTTTTCTTAAATGGTAAAATTATAAATTGCTATGCTTTAAAGAAAAAAGATGGGATAAGGAATTACTTGAAATACAGATCACATTGATAAATTAAAACTAGAAGGTCAAAACAGCAATAATATCTCAATGAAAAAAAATAATAAATTACAAAGTAAATACATAGAAATCCTAAATCATAAAATTAAAATACATTTAGACAAGATTAAACTAACACACTACACTATCAATCCATAACCAATGCGTAAAATGGTATCTGAACAAACATGATAATTAAAACAAATCACATCAAAGAATTATACTCAGTTGATAAAAAGAAAAAAGTCACTACCAATAGAAGATATTTTAACAGAATTTAGAACTTATTTTGGTAAGATTAATCAACTGAATCTAGTATTGGATTCACAAGATGTAATCAAAGCCTTTATTAGGAAATGCACTAAGAATAAATTGAAAAATGAACAATTGAAATTAATAGATAGATCTATATTAATGTTAGAACTCAAAAATCAAATTAATAAACTAAAAACTAATAAAGCTCCAAGTAATGACAGTATCATATCAGAACTTTGTAAGCTTATGCCTAAGGAAGTGTTAAACATCTTACTCCATGTTTTTCAGTTAGTTAAAGATTCATCAATAGTTCCACCCTCAGGGAAATACACACTTATATCTCCAATCCTGAAAACAACAAGGACCCAGTGGAATGCTCCTCTTAAAGACCAGCTTCATTATTAATTGTTGATTATAAAATATTCACATCTATACTTGCAACTAGAATTCAACAATTTCTTCCATATTTAATTAATAATGATCAAACTGGATTTGTAAAAAATAAAAATACTTATGATAACATCAAAAGAACATTAACTATAATTTACTATGCTAATAATATAAAAGATTATTTAACTTTAATAAGTTTAGATATAAACAGTGCTTTTGATACAGTTAATTGGAAATATCTACTACTGGTGTTAGAAGAATGTAATTTTTTAGAGGGTTTTATGCAGCTTATAAGTATACTCTATGAAAATTCCTTAGCTCATGCAAAAATAGGTTCTATGTTTTCAAATCAATTATGATTACTAAAGGAACAAAGCAAGGATGCACATTGCCACCCTTACTCTTTACGTATGGAACCATTTACAAATTGCATAAGATCAAAAACAGATACCAAAGGAATACAAATAAACAGCAATTTAAATTCAAAATTAATTCTGTTTGCTGATGATATACTGTTAACATTAAATGATAATACATAAATCCCTTAATTCCCTATTTGAGGCTATAGAAATGTTTCAGTCTAAATCAGGTCTTAACATTTAATGAAAACAAAACAAGAATTCTGTGTATAAATTCCAATATAGATGACATGGAAGAAATGGTCTCTAAATACATTGTATAAGATGATAAAATAAAATATTTAGGAGCAATCTTAACTAAAACATTAAAGACATAAATATAAACTATAGTAATAGTCTAGAAAATATTAAAAATCTTATCAATAAATGAAACAAATGAAACAAATTCTTATTTACAGTAGAAGAGAAACTTTCAGTAATAAAAATGATAATACTATCAGCAATATTATATGTAATACAATCATTAGCTCTTCCCACCCTAAACAATTCATCAGAGAAGTTAATACCTTAATGCTTAGGTTTCTTTGGTATCCTAACATACCTAGACTGGTCCTTAGTCATAATTTAAGTTGATGTTATGGGGAAATAGGTTTTCCTGATTTAGAATTATATTTTGTATCTACTTTTATAAAGACAATTACTTTATGGGCAAATAATTGCATTTCCAAATGGAAAGATATAGAAAAGAGTATTTGTTTAAAATCTAACCATCTAATATATGCACACCATAATAAAATAATTAACAATAATTTTCTTTTTGGTTATTAAAAGATTAATTATTGGAAAATCAAAATCAACTAATAAATTCCTCTTATATTTCTATAACACTGACTGATTTTAGAAAGTACATATACAAAAACCCAGAATGTAAAGCTTGGCTATTCTTAACATTCCCTATAACATATACACAAAATAATATAAGTACTTTTAGTATAACCACACTATCTGCTTTTAAAGAAAAAAATCTAATAATTTGGCATCAGTTAATGGACAAAGAAAATATACATTCTCTAGATTTTATTTTTAAAAAATTAATCTAAATAATGAAATGTTAGTTATTCAAAATTGTAGATATTTAAAAGAGAAAATAGTCAATTCAAAGCAATCATCATAAAAAAAGCAGTTCCAAAAGGTATACAACTCTTAACTATTTTGGTGCATCAAAATATTACAGAAAAAGGACTTTTCTTTAAAATCTATAAGATGATTAAAAATAATTCAGAATGCTGGAAAGGAAATTATTTGGACTATTTTAAATCCATTAATAATTATTATGCAAGTGAGGATGAAAAATGATATTATCATCATGTAAACAACCCACTTCATCCTTAAAATGGAAACTATTTTCTTGGAAATATATGCATAAAGCATTTATTGCTCTGCAAAAAATTGAGCTAATGTATAAAAAATGTTGGATTTTGGAGATGTAAGTTGAACATCAAAGTAGATTGCTCTATGAATGTATTATAATCAAACCATTTGGAATGATATTGAGTCTTTTTACAGGCTCTATTCACAGATAATTTTGTGTTGAATAAATCATTAATCTTATTTAATACCCCAACTCCTCCATGTGTGAAATAATAAATCATTCTCTTCTTTGGGGTCTCTTGTCAACTGCAAGAAAAGTGATCATCAAAAATTGGAAAAGTGAATTGACTCCATCAATAAAAGAATTCCTTAATATTGCAACTGAAGTTTGTCATCTAGAGCTATCATCAGTCAAGGAAAGAACAACTAGAACTACCACTTCTTATAACTTGTGGATGAAATTCAAGCAATTGTTAAATAAGTAGACATTGAATAATTGAAATAAAAGACAACTTAATAAACTAATTGAATTTCTCAATCTTTTTACCTTAAGTAGACACCTTGTAAATAGTTTTTATTTTATGTTTTGTATTATTTATTTTCTTGCTTACCTTTCAATTTATATACATATTGTAATGCTACATTTTGTTATTTATTTGTAAATCTTAATAAAACATTTAGAAAAAAAGAAGACACGTGCAAAATGGAGAGCTATTTATGGTACAATTATATTTTTGTGGGGCAATTGCCCATTTATTTTTTATTTGAGAGAGATAGGAATGTTGGGGCAGGGATATAGGAATGTCTGGGCCAGATAAGTTGGGTAGGTGAGGAAGCAATTGCAGACAGACAAGACAAACAAGACAAGAGACAGTGACAGTGATGGATACAAAAGGTTGGGGGACACCATAATTGGGATGAGGCTGGGGACAACCCAGGTCCATAGCAGTCAAGCTTGGAGAAATTGAGAATAGAGTCCTCACCCAGTGGAATGTCATTAATGTCACCTTACTCCACAGGAGGCTGCAGTGCTTGATGTTTCCTTCTCCTCCTCCTTCAAAACATGAGGGAGAGCAGATTCTCCATCTGGAGTAGGCATGCACCAATAATATGGCACACCACCACCAGAAGAGTCCTCCTGCAGAAGCTTGTGGCTGTGGTGCTTTACTAGGAGTCCAGTAAATATCCTGGACTCCTGGACACCCTATTTCTGTGCCCTAAATCTGGTACCTTCCTCATTAACTCCAGCTATGTCAATCTACCAGTAGTTCTCAATGGAGACTGATGCTTTCCCACCAATTCCAGTTATCCCATTTACTGGAGTGTGCACAACATTGCCAATCATTTGTGTGATGATAAGTGGAGAGCAGTGGTGCCAAGCAATTAGGAATAAAATAATTGGAATTGGAAAGTTAATCTGACACTTGACTTTAGTTTGATGGGGTGTCTGCTAATGTAGCCTGGAAATATATATTGAAAATTGGAAGGTAACTGTTAGGTGAAGTATGTTTGCAGACATGCACTGGGGGCATAAATGTAATGAGGTGACAGATTTGTTTTTACCTTTCTACATTGGCAAAATTGATTTTTGCACTGTGGAATTCAAACCTAAGCATGTGGGACTAAACATTTACTTCCACAACATTGACTTTCCATCCTTGCCACAGAAAAAGTACTGCTCATTCATACGTGTCATACATAAATACAGGTGACAGTATGAGCTATTACACAAGTATGTGTATGACCTGACAAGGTTCTTGGATATAGAGCCAGTTGTGTATGTGTCTATGGCAAATGTGAAGGCATGCAAGTCCAGATAGCAGAATTATATTTACAGAAATATAGTAGACAGTACACTCTTAGTCATACATCTGATAATAAATCTGATAATACATAAATAAATAAATAACACAATAATAGTGTCTCATCCCTCATACATACAATTAATATCAGCTCACCTATCTAAAGTGTTATAAACGAGAGTGAATATAATGGGAAGTGGAACAACAGTAAATATGCATGAATTTTCCTGTATTAGAACCCAAGACCATGGGCAGGGAAGGTCTAAACTTACACCTGTTTCTACAAGAACGTTGAAATAACACTTGTTCATGTTTCATTTCATTGTTATAAACTGCAATGTCACAATAGTAAAAAAAAAGGTTACACACCCTGCACCAGAACCCACAACCATCTGTACTCCAGCCCTGCATTTACACCTGCTGCCACAGGACAAGTTGCATGACATTCTTTAAATTACTAATCATTTTTAGGTCTCTCTGTTAACCACTATGCAACGCAGCTTAACGGATTTGAATGGTGCCCAGTAGATTTAATTGGATGTATCTGGTTTCTATTTTTGACTGCCTAGGTCCTGTCTGCTTTCTGGGTAGTCCAGTTGTCTAGTTTGCACACTGCCATACTTCATGCAAACAAGATAAGCACAGCCAAACCTGCCATTCATTTTCTCCATTCCTGTGATTGTGCTAAGCACCACATTGCATAAACACTGGCCAACAAATAATAAAAAAATAATGCAAAAAATTACAGAGAAAAGAAATTTGCCAACAAATGAAGGGGAGGTTGGATGTTAATGAACTGAACATGAGAATTGTGTGCTGATTACTTGCATTTCCAACCTTGACAAAAGTACATAAACACTTTGTAAGTCTAACCTGACACACCCACTGGATGTAAGGCAGTCTGCATTGCTGTTGTGTTTATCTTCTCCCAACCAGTAATCATTCACCATTGCAATCCATTAAAACAAACACTGAGGGACCACCTGCACTATGTTTTCATTTGCTACACTGAACCAAGGATTTGGAAAACAGCAGTTCAAATGACTTCCCACCTCATTTGCATCTTCACCATGCTGACAACCCTGAATCTACACCAGAAGGCAACTGTGTAGCTAGAGAAACTGAAGGTGAGCAGAAATCTTTGTGGAGAACACAAAAGAGAGGCTATTACTTTGGGATATATCTGCATATCTGCACAGAGGATTATTGATTTTGAAAAGATATGCCTGCATTTTGTCAGCTACATACTGTATATGCTGACATTTAATTATGAATAATCTGTTTAATAGTTTATATATATATATATATATATATATATATATATATATATTGTCAGGGGATTTCACGGGTGTATATGATTGTCAATACCTTCACATAGAATATACTGTGTTAAAATCTGTAGGCATGTTTCAGGAACAGGTCATTTGATGCACTTTTAGCATTTCAAAGATGCTTTGTTAGCCAAATGTGTCATTTGCTTGTTCATTTCTGAGTGGCAGAGCAAAGCTGTATTTCTGCTATGGCACAAACAAGGAAATGTTGCTATTGTTACTCTCGTTGTTTTGCATCCAGCCTACACATCTAAGTCAATTATGTCTTTGCTGTCACATGTTAAGGTCAGTTCTGTACAAATATCCCACCTTTTACTTGCTTATAGTACCAAGTAATGAAATGCAAGGATATGCCACTCATTCATGCTATTACACAATACACTCCAGGTTCAAGACTTACCTTGTAAATGCAGCAGTAGCCGCAGTTTTAGTTCAGAGTAGAAATTGTCTGATGAAAGCAGTACACAGCTAATACATGGATAGGTAAAGATTGTGAGAGTTGTCTGGCATCAATGATAGCATATGTATGTGTATAAGAGGAAGGTTTTAGCCCCTTAGGTGGTGAGTGAGTGTGCTATGTGTTGTCTCTTAGCCAATTCAAGGGCATATTGAGCACACCTAAATCTGCCTACACTTACCTGGTTGTTCCCCCTCTTAATCCCCATCTGTCTGTGGATGTGGTGACCTTGGCATTGGTGGTAGGATGTATGCTCCTTCCCCTTTCTGATCCTGCTGAAGCTGTTTTCTCAGGATGATATTGTTTAGCATGGCACATGCTGTGAATGTTTCAGCACATGTCCATGAATTGTACTACAGGGCTCCCCATATGTATCTAGGCACTGACTAGGCACTGACTTCAGCAGCCCAAACACACACTCTATGATGTTTCTGATTTGAATGTGTGCCTCATTATGGCATTCATCGGTGGGTGGGTGTGCATTTCTGATGGGTGTCATCAGCCACAATTCCAGTGCATAACCTGCACCCCTCAGTAAATGACCCTGTGGGATATCCTGCATAGCAAACAACTAGTACAGTTGGGAGGTGTGCCAGTTATGAGTTGTGATAACTGCCAGGGTTGCCAGCACACACATTAAAGATGATTCCCTTGGCATTACACATGACTTGGCAGTCGATAGAGTGGTAGCCCTTTCTGTTTATATAAAGCCTACCCTGATCCCTGAGAAGTGCCTTAATTTCTATATGTGTGCAGACTATGGCAGCCAGTACTTCAGGGTAGTGTGCTAAATGGTAGAACTCCTGCATATTTCTGACCCTCTCCTCAGGAGTATGGGGAAAATATATGTGGTCACTGGCATGTTGGATCATAGCATTCAAGGACTGGTGGAGGATCATGGTTGCTGATGCCTGTGACACCCCAGCATGTCCCCTGTTGGTCTCTGAAAGGTACCTTTAGCTAAGATTCTAAATGCTACACATACCTTTGTCTCCACCAGGATGTGTTCCTGTTAGTTGGTCCTGGCTCTGAGTTGAGGATGACAGAGGTCACCGAGTTCATGTAGTGTGTCCTTATCCACTCTTTGGTGCTCTACAATTTCCATATTATGCAGGTTGTGAAAAGATATACTGAGCTTGAAAACTCTTCTTGGCCTAGGTCTGTTGGCAGCAGCAGTAGCAACATAGGTTTCAGCCTGTTGCACATACAAATGAACTAAAGCAGCAGCCCCTAATATTCTTTCCATGTAGACTCCTTTCCATGGCTGTATTCCAATAGGTATTAGAATTCACAGGTAAAACTAGCAGTGAGTTTACAAGGTTGCTTTATAGCTTCTTGAATAGCTCCACCATGTTTGATTAGTTGATTAGTATGTAGTTCAGCTGATGTAATTATCATGCCACAATATTTACCTTGTTTGCACGGTGATGAATGCCTCTATGTGGTGCTTACTAAATCTAAAACTCTTTGCTATGATGCATACATTGTAGAAAAGGACTGTGTAGGGTTTTATTTAATTTGGCTGAATAAAGTTGCTACTCTCATTTCCTCTGAGTTAATGGCATTCAGGAAGGGTATGTTTATCTTATTTTATTATATTCCATTTTTTATCTGGGTAAATAAGCTGGTTCTACAACCATTTTCAGGCATGGCTGAGGTTTAGGAGCATAAAGAAATAAAATTTAAATACATACAACATAGAACACAATCAATTCACATTCAATGAAATGGAAAACAAATTTTATTTAAATACCACATGCGATTACTCAGTTTGTTCTAATTAGTAATGGTTTGAAAAATCAGCACCTGAAGGCAGACTTTACTGCAGTCAGTACATGACATTTGGGCAAACTCTTAAGCTACCAGATGCCACAGGTAAATGTCAAATGTATTTGTTAACTTGGTTGAGCCAGTAACACTGCCCAGTTAAGTGATTTGCTCAGATTCGCACAGCAGGCAAATGAAGAAAGAAAGAATCAGCCCCAGGACATCAGAAAAAAGTTTGTTTGCAACTAATAGTTTTAATCCTCTTTATACAATGTAATGGGATCTACAAAAGCAAAAAGGCTGTGAATATTTTACTATGCAATCATATTAAAAGTGGAATGCTTGTAATTCTGGCCTACAGGTGAGTTATTAAGAAAAAGTGCTGTATACTTTAAAGGAGAAAGCAGTCACTGTAGCCATTTTTTAAATAATGCATGACATCTAGTAAGGGATACATGTCAGTATATCATGTGAATTAAAATATTTCTACTGATCTGGTAAATGTTCCAAACCATCTTATGTTTCTTCATGCTTATTGTTTAAAGAACCAAATATGTCAGCATTATTATCTGCATTTTCTGAATTATTGAAGACCATATATTGTAAAATTTCACAAAACCATATCCACAGCAGATTTCATGAACAGTTTGAGCTTATCACATAGAAGAAAGTAAAGTTCATAAGAAACAGTGATATTTGCATTTTTGTTTGTTTCATATGGGTTTTTTTATGGTAATTTGATCTGTTCAAAAGTTCAGGGAATATATCCACTTTTTTCAGACAGATAGCATTTCCATATTGTGATTTAGATGTACTCTTCCTTAAAATGTAAATATTTTTTGTTGAAAAACATGAATTCAGAGCACATTTCCCAATTTATTTATTTTTAAATTTATATTATTTACATTTTTTGACAGGGAAAGTCTGACTGGCTCCAAAGGTACCCATTTTCACCAGAGGCCTGGGGAGAAAAGCTCCACATGAATTTCCATAATACATGTACTAAATACTATTTATTTATTTTATTTTACATTTGTTAACCAGGATAGTCCAGCTGGATATATATCCATTTTCAGTGGAGGCCCGGGGAGAAAAGCTCCAAAGAGACAATTTTTATAGAACATACAGACAAACTTGGGTACATATTTTATCTAGATCCATTAGGATATCTAGTTATTGACACTTATAGGTATAAACTAAAGACACTTATAGGTATAAACTACAGACAGATATAGTTTACAATAGTCATTAAACAGTTTTACATTGTTCATACTAACACTGTTATATGTATGTTATCATACCGTTGATGTGGTATACATTTATATCCAAGTAACAGATAGCACTCTAGTTTATGACAATGGTTACAATAGTACTGGAGTGGATTAAATAGGATTAAAATGATAGTAAGTGGAGAAAGGAGTGCACAGAAAAGGGAAAGAGTATATTATCTGGTAACATAAATTAGTAGATAGATAACATAAACATCGATTGAAGATACAAATTTATTAACTTCAAACTTTTATATAAGATAACATATAAGACCTATTGATTTTAATTCATGTTATATTATTGGCTACATAAAGAAAACACATTGATAAAAGAGGGTAGAATTAAGTTATTATATATAGAAAAGAGTAGGATTGGAAGGTAGGAGAGGGGCACAGGTAGTTAGAGAGAAAATGATGTGAAGGCAATAAGTTCAGTAAGTAATTTTTCAGTAAGAGATGGAATTGGCCTAGGGCTTTAGCCTGGTTGAGAGCAGCAGCAATTCCATTATTTAGTAATATATTATTTTAACATGTGGTTGAAGCCTGGAAGTACTGGGCTGAGTCTGATGTTTATAGGTAGAGTTCCAAACTTTGGCTACTGAATGTGCATATAGATTTTGACCTGAAGATTTGCTAGGTTTGTGAATAAAAAGCAGCTGTTTATTCTCTGATCAAAGGGGATGTTTAGGTAGGTAACTGTTAAGTATTGTGCTTAGGGAGCCACAGGAAGTAGGATTATGTATCATTTTAGGGGGCATTTAAGACCTGCATATAATTAAGATGTTTGTGGAAATAATAACTAGTTGAGATTTTGAAAATTTGAATAGTGATGGGTGTGACAGGCAGCATCAGTAACAAATTTTGTGATTTTGTTGTAGCATTACTCTAGTTTTGCTTTTAGTAAGATATTAATGTTTGTAAGAATGGTTGCACCATATAGAAGTGAGGGTAATAGGTAAAAAGTGTCAAGGGTGTATTTTGTGGCTGTGCTTAGAAAGAGTTTATGTCCATAAAGTACACTGAGTTTCTGATGAGTGTTTTTTGTACAGTTTTGGATGTGAAGGTCGAATTTAAGATTGCCATCTATTATTACGCCCAAGAGTTTGGTATGTGAGACAACTTCAATTACGGTGTTATTCTGTGAGGTGGTATTGAAGCTGGATTTGACAGCAGTTAATATTTTGGGGGGTAAAAAAGAGAAGTTTTTTTTTTCAGGGTTGAGTAAGAGATGTGAATTGCTAGGCCAAAGTTCACTGGAAGAGATGGCTGTTGGGTTATCTGTTGCTGGTGGGAGAGATTGTCTGAGGAGTAGATGATAGCTGAATCATAAACATATTGTATAAGGGTGGCTGGATGGCATGGAATCTGGAGTTGTTGATAAAGACATTAAATAGAAGGGGACCCAGAATAGAACCCTGTGGTATGCCAGTAGTATTGGGTGGGTATGGTGAGAGGGAGTCTAGCCATTTTACAGATTGTTGTCTGTTAGATAGATAACTGGTAAACCATTGGATAGCTGTGGGAGATAGACCTAGGTTAACAAGACATTGAAGACGTTTTGTATGAGAAACAATACTGAAGGCCTTTGAAAGGTCAAGAAATAAAGATGAGACACATTTTTCAGAGTTCCTGGCATTACTGATAGTTTCTGTAAAAGAAAACAGGGTAGTTGCTGTGCTAGGTGTAGGTCAAACACCATGTAGGATATTATTTAGGACTTGGTATTGTAGAAGATGGTCAAGCAGTTGCTTGTTGAAAAATGTTCAAGGAGCTTGGAGATGGCAGATAAGATACCAAAGGGATGATAATTTAACACTTCAACAGAGTTGCCTACATTGTGTAGAAGGATGAAAAAATGACCATTTCCAAATTTCAGGGACATATGATTCACTAATGGATCTATTTTGAGAATATTAACTGGGGATGCTATAGCATCAGTGCTACGTTTTAAATAAATATTTTATTTTACCTGGATGACATGTACATTTTATGGGACAGTACTTCTATTTTATTAGAAAATTTTTTGGCATACATTAATCAGAGTAGTGTTTTTCTTAAATTTACTTCTTCTAGCAGTCACGAGGGTATTCCCTATTTAGATACATATGTATCAAAAGCAGATAATGGTTTTAAATCTAGACTGTATAGGTAAAATACTTTTTCTAACAGTTATTTGGAATTTACCAGTGATCACCCTAGAAATAAATGTTCTAATATTTACAAAGGACAACTTATACGTGCCATAAGAATGACCTCACAGTATTCAGAGATGCTAGAAGAGGTGTCTTTCATTACTTATATATTTAGTGATAGAGAGGGTATGACATTAATATGATGACCAGTGTGACTAAAACAGTGATTAAGGAATGGGGTAAAAGATATATCCCTTTATTGGGTTATAATTATAACGATACAGACATCAATGAAAGCAATCACGACAAGCTTATAGAAGCAGGTAATATATATGGTAGAGCTTGTGTTTTGGAATATGGCCCACACACAGACAAAGTTAAGAAAATTATGGTTAATAACTGGAACATAATTTTAGTTGACCAGGATATTGTTAATATCTTAGGGACTTGTCCCAGGTTTGTTTATAAAATGGGAGGTAATATTAAAAGTTATCTTGAGAGAGGTTACTTGTATAATGTTTCAAGTCATACACACACTAAAAAATGTGGGAGCTGTAAACAATGTCATGCCATTTTGCAGGAAGACAATATTATGTTGGAAAATGTAAACAGGATGAATATTGGGTTTCAACAATGTAATTGTAACACAATGATGGCCATTTATCTAGCTAAATGCACAGTCTGTCCAGGATTGTATATTGGAAAGATAGAAAGGAAGTTTAAAAGGCGTATTTACGCACACTTGTATAGCATTATAACTAAAGATGACAAAAGTGCCTTGTATAGGCACATTAATAAATGGGGGATAGACACAACTTTAAATTTGCCATACTAGATAGTGTTCCAATGGACCCTAAGGGTGGTGATCGTAGGGGAACACTATCATACAAAGAAGTATGGTAGCAATTATATACCGACGCTTCTACACCACCAGGATTAAATGATGTTATCACAATTAAGCCTTTTTTGCATATGGCTTAAAATCTTACTAGTTTCACTAGTATTAAATGGATGTTTGTAACTATTATTTTTTATTTGAATAAATTTGTGATGTTTCACATATGCACTTTTAAAAATGTTGTAACATAGATATACAAAATTACATATGTTTATATTAACAATCTAATATTTTTTAAAAATTCGCATAATTTTACTTATTATAACAAACAACGTGGTTTTTATGACTTTTGTCTATTCCTAGTAAGAATAGATGCTGGCTTCTTTAAATGTTGCACTATTGGCGCCAATTAAGTTATTTAAATGTTAACAGTTTTTTTCTGTCAGTGTTCTGAAGATGCTCGCATTTTAGTGAGTGAAAGCGCTCAACCAGTTGTTACGTTGTGTTAATAAATTAGTGGATTTTACTTTTTTGTGGAGACTTGATTCTGTTCTGCTGTGGTTCATCTAATTTTGTGGAGTTGGCATCCCAAGACACAGAGGTTTTGAGCGGTGTGTATTTGCGGCTTTTATTGTTTCACAGAACGCTTTCTGTTTATTTTTCGTGTTCAGTTATTTTTCCTCATGGAGTCTGATCGGGATACTTCCCCAAGTTCAACACCCTGTCTGGATCAAGGAAATATGGCTCAGGTTCAAGCTGAGCTGATTGAATTGAGGGGTGAAGTGAGCAAATTAACCTTACTATTAAGCAATATTGGATTAAGAGTTGCCGACAGCAGTAACAGTATGTTCTGTAGCGTGAAGCACCCGCCAGCTTTTCCAGCAGCTAACAATGGTGTAGTTCCATTTTCTGCTTTGAATGCCAGCATAGACAATATTAATGAAACTTCTAATTGTTCTTCACAGTCACCTGGTATCCCTAATCGACAAGGGACACAATGTAGACAAGCCAATCCGATTGACTTGCCAGTCATTGTACCGCTTACTGAGCAGAGGAACAGTAGTAAATTGGGTATTTCTGATTTTACTTTTGACTTTTCGTTTGGTGATCCGGATGATGAAGCTAAGTGTATGGGTACTAAACCCAAAAGAATATTGCCGAAAATTACTTATGCTCAAAAAGATAGCCGAGTTCCTATTGGTAAAAATACTGTTAAATTATTAAATACAACCACTAGGACTGAAAAGCCTTATTCTAATGATAACAACCCTTTGAAGAATTTCCTGGACAATAACTGTAATTTTGAGAATATGACCATGGATAAAGATGGGGAAATACCCATGCCTAAGGGTACACTTAAAGACATTATTTATTCTTTGGGTAAATTATTAAACACTATTAACAATATTAAGTTGGACAATGCCTATCTGTCTAGATGTATAGAAATAAAGATAGTCCCTATGGGACTTAGTTTTTTTAAATACCTGATAGGCATTGATTTATCTGAACATATTATATCTGAATTTAATTCATTTTTTGATCAATGTGGAATACAATTCATGCAGTTACTAATCAAGTTTAATGTTGAGAAGTTAATCAAACTTATGCATGAAGTTGAAGAGGTTAATGAATTGATCAGAAGTGATTTATTGTTTCCACAATGGGAAAAATTGTATGTTAAACAGTTTAATATAGCAGATAATAACATCAAAAAAGCACATAATCACAAGACAAAAAAATTGTGCAGAGACACTGAACATTACAACAGGGGTAATGTATATCTCTGGGACAAAAACAAGGAAACTTATAATGATAAAAATGTCAAAAATGGATATTTGAATATATCTGTTAACACAAATCACAATTTTATACATCAAAGGGATGGAAATTCACATTTATATTATGAGGAGAAAAGTGGGAAACAAAGAGATTGGAAATGGGGGGGGGGATTGGAGAAAACAAAATCAGCAGGAATACCAAGGTTACCATCAGTTTACAAGAGATATGAAAGCCCCTCACAAGAGGGAGGAAATGAGATATTAACCCCCACCAACCCTATTCACTATGAAGAGAGTATAGTCAGAGATGGTATAGTTAACACCTTTAGGAATTTTAACATCTACAATTATACGGATTATCCACTTTATGTTTCCCGCTTTAACTTACTTTCTAAAGGGATGAAATACATCCCTACCAGTAAATTCAGATTGGTTGACTGTCTTAATGAATTTAAAAAATATATTAGGAAATTAAATCTGGCCATTATGTTTAAGGACAGTACAGTTTCCCAAACATCCCAAAAGAAGATATCTAAAGCGTTGCGAAAGAAGAGCACTTTCATGCCCCCTATGAATTATATTATTTTTATATACGACAAGTCAGTTACTCAACAGATTTACCAGTTACAGAACTATGTTAATGGTACAAAAAACAATTTTACTCTTCCGAAGGATGAATACAGGGTTTTACAAGAATTGAAGAAGGACAGGAATATTAGGGTAATGAAACCAGACAAAGGGGGAGGTATAGTGATTTACAATAATATGGAATATGCTTCCAAAATGCATGATTTGTTATATACATCAGGGAATTATGAAATAGTATCTTTGAATGAAATCAATATAGCTTATAGAAGCATAGATATGCACTTAAAGAATTTTTGATAGATAAAAGAATCATAGAAGATACGTATAGTTCCTTAAGGTTGAATATCCAATATTAGCATCTCTATTTGGGATACCTAAAGTGCATAAGAATATAGAAACCCCCCTATAGACCCATTATTTCATGCAGTAAATCCAAAGTTTTCCCTGTGGGCGCTGCCATAGATGTCTATCTTAAACACATTTATGAAAAAATTCCTCATTTAGCTAAAGACTCATGGGAATTTTTAAAAAATTATCCTGTACAGCTTTGGAAAGAAGACTTAATTTAATGTTTGTCACTATAGACGTGATAGACTTATTCTCCTGTATTCCTAAAGATGAAGGGCTGGAAGCCTTTGCCAACAGTATTAGGTTGTATGCTGACATTAAATGGGATGTTGCTTGCCTCATTTTGGAGATGATGTCATTGGTATTAGAGCATAATTACATCTTTTACGAGGGAGGATATTTTAGGCAAACCCGATGCGTAGCTATGGGACCAGCATGTGCTCACATATACCCCAATTTGGTTATGCTCGATTGGTAAGTATCGAATGTTTTTAATAGTGAGTATATGACACATATTAAATATTATTTCTGTTACCTGGACGACATATACATTTTCTGGGATGGTACTTCTATTTTATTGGAAAAATTATTGGCATACATTAACCAGAGTAGTGTTTTTCTTAAATTTACTTATTTTAGCAATCACGAGGGTATTCACTATTTAGATACATATGTATCAAAAGGAGATAATGCTTTTAAATCTAGACTGTATAGGAAAAATACTTTTTCTAACAGTTATTTGGAATTTATCAGTAATCACCCTAGAAATAAATTTTCTAATATTTACAAAGGACAACTTATACGTGCCATAAGAATGACCTCACAGTATTCGGACAGGCTAGAAGAGGTGTCTTTTATCACTTCTTTATTTAGTGATAGAGGATATGACATTAATATGATGACCAGGGTGAGTAAAACAGTGATTAAGGAATGGGGTAAAAGATATATCCCTTTATTGGGTTATAATTATAACCATACAGACAACAATGAAAGCAATCACAACAAGCTTATAGAAGCAGGTAATATATATGGTAGAGCTTGTGTTTTGGAATATGGCCCACACACAGACAAAGTTAAGAAAAGTATGTTTAATAACTGGAACATAATTTTAGTTGATCAGGATATTGTTAACATCTTAGGGACTTGTCCCAGGTTTGTTTATAAAATGAGATGTAATATTAAAAGTTATCTTGAGAGAGGTTATTTGTATACTGTTTCAAGTCATACACACACTAAAAAATGTAGGAGCTGTAAACAATGTCATACCATTTTGGAGGAAGACAGTATTATGTTGGAAAATGTAAACAGGACAAATATTGGGTTTCAACAAGTTAATTGTAACACAATGATGGTCATTTATCTAGCTAAATTCACGGTCTGTTGAGGATTTTGTATTGGAAAGACGGAAAGGAAGTTTAAACGGCGTATTTATGCACATTTGTATAGCATTAGAACTAAAGATGACAAAAATGCCTTGCATAGGCACATTAATAAATGGGGGGATCGACAAAACTTTAAATTTTCCATACTAGATAGTGTTCCAATGGACCCTAGGGGTGGTGATTGTAGGGGAACACTATCATACAAAGAAGTATGGTGGCAATTATATACCGATGCTTCTACGCCACTAGGATTAAATGATGTTATCACAATTAAGCCTTTTTTGCATATGGCTTAACATTTTACTAGTTTCACTAGTATTAAATGGATGTGTTTGTAACTATTATTTTTTATTTGAATTAATTTGTGATGTTTCACATGTTAACAGTTTTTTCAGTCAGTGTTCTTAAGAAGCTCGCATTTTAGCGAATGAAAGCGCTCAACCAGTTGTTACGTTGTGTCAATAAATTAGTGGATTTTACTTTTTTGTGGAGACTTGATTCTGTTCTGCTGTGGTTCATCTAATTTTGTGAAATATTCATCTAGCAAATTATCTGCAGTGGAGGACCCGATGTTTAGCTTAGAGAGTCACTTGTTTATTAGGGTCTATATTACAATGTCGAACTCACAGGAGTTCGAATGTTGCAATATCGAACAGTAAAGTTCGAAATCCAATTATGACAGAAACACAGAACAGCAATTTTTTCCCAGAGAAAAAAATTGCTGTTCTGTGACAAAAAAATACACCCACACCCCCTACTTAAATATACCAACTCTGAGATTGCACCACATTGGAGGAAAGAACAAAGCCCCAAAAACGCACCATCGATTTTTTTTCCACTGGGATAAAAATTGGTGTGCTGTGGCTTCGCTATTTTCGTATTTTGAACATTTGGGTTCGATATTACAATGTTCAAACTCCTGTGAGTTCGACGTTGTAATATAGACCCGTTTATTACACTGGTTGACACAGGCTTTAGTCCAAATGTAGGAGAATGTGTTGAGGTAGTTAGAGTGGGGTCAGGATAGGGAGACAATGGTTTGGAATTTAAAGTTGTGGATGGAGGGGTAGAGCATTAGAATAGTTGTTTTGAAAATTTTCAGGCAGAGAGATGACTTAGTGACTTAAATTAGAGGTTATTTTGGACATGGAATCAATAAAAGGATTATCGAATATGGAGACTATTTGGAGTGGGATTTTTTTTAAGATGGGGAGTGGGGTCTGGCTTAGAGCATGGAGTAAGGAGAGAGTTAAGAGATTACCAAAATTGTTTGGGGTTATTCTTGTGTTTATTTTGGAGCAGCACTTAGAATTATTTCTTATCTTTTTTACTTGGATTTTGATCTGATTGTGCAGGTATCTTAAGACTTGCAAATGAGTATTTATTTTGTATTTTAACCATTCTTTCCATGCTTTATCTCTGTTGCTCATTAATTGCCTGCAAGCTTGAGTTAGCCATGGGGCATGTTTAGTCTTAATTCTTTTCCTATGTAGGAGGGCACCACTATTAAGGATATCAAGTAATACAGTTTTAATTGCTTTTAGCAAGATCAGTGTATAGATTTTAGTATATTAATCAGAATAGTTTGATTGAAATTAGATAGGTTGCAGGTCATTTTATATTGAAGTTGTTTATAAATATGTGAGACTGCTTTGTAAGTCTAAGCAGATAAGTGGTCACTCAGTGCCTTGGAGAGAGAGTACCAGTTTTTATGTAATTTTTAGGATCTGAAACAAGGATTCAGTCAAGTATGGAAGACAAAGTAGTGTGTTTAGCATATCTGGTTGAGGTCAAGATGTGTTAGGTGAAACCAAAGAGGTTTGTACTGGCAGATGGAAAATCAGAAGTGAAACTTAGCCAATTAATGTTGACATCATCAATGATTATTGGCTCAGTAGTGATATTATTGGATTTCCAGGCTAATATATTTTCTACTATAGGTATATCTGGGCATGTGGCAATGTAAATGGCAGTAATATGTACGTTTTTGAATTATTTAGTTTTAGGAATGAGATGAGTATTTTGGCATTTTCAAAATTTGGGATGGGTTTGCAATATGTTGTGAGGTTATAGTGGTTATGGTAGAATATTGCAATTCCATCTCCCCTCTTATTTTGTCTGTCTGCCCGGATCCCATTATATCCAGGGGGCAGGATTTCTGAGTCCTTTTTTTTAGGTTGAGGCTAGGTTTCAGTGGCTACTACAATGTCAGGGGTGTTGTACAGAGGTTCAGGCAGGAAATTCTGTGCTTTTAGTTTTGATACCACAAAGATTTGATGTTATCACATTAAGATGTTTAGTCTTAGGCATGGTTGGTGATTCATTGATGGGACCTGGGTTAGGGTGAATATCTCTACATGGGAATATATTAGAGAAAAGATTTTGATAAAATTATATTCTAGTTACATTTGTGTGCAATGAAAATTTGAAAGAGGTATCTTGAACTGGTATTTAGAATTATTAGTTTTGGGGAAATAACTATTTATAGTTTGTACAAACTAGAAGAGATATTTGAAAACTTTGTGTGCAGGCTGAGCAGTTTGCTGAGTTTGTAAATGTACTTAGAAGTAAATTAAGGTTTTAAGAATTTGTTGATGTTATATGTGATAGAAAGAGGAGTAAAATAGTGAGGGTGAGTAGAATTATCTTGTCTTTTGACAGATGGACATGCTAATGAAGAAAAGTAGAGGCGGGGGAAGTGAGGTACAGTATGTTTGATTAAGAAGCCAATAAGTAGTGAGTGTGGGGCAATGAAAGCTAGTAGAGAAGTAGTGACTTATGGCAAGTGCTGTAGGGGGGAGTAAACAGAAGGATAAGTGCAGTTGCAGTGGGAGTGAGTAGGAATTGTGAGTATGGTAGGGGAGTGGAGTGAGGGCAAATTGAGCGGGTTGCATCTGGCCTCAAAAATTTGCACAGAAAAAAAAACTATCTGTAAGGTAGGTATTTGTCTATGTCCTTACAAGCATTAGTGAGTTTAACATAAAGATATTTATTTATACTTGTCAATGTAATATTTTAGCAGTTTATGACCAAAAGGGCTTTTATTGCTTTAGTATTTTAACATGCTGCAAATATTGGAAATTCAGTGGCAATTAAACTTCACTATTGCTAACAGCATGAGGATAAATAGCTAATGGAATGACTAAGTGACCGCATTGATTACATTTTATTAGATGCCTAGACAGATTGTGCAAGATATTCTATTTATATTTAGCCACGTAATATATATGGTAGAGCTTGTGTTTTGGAATATGGCCCACACACAGACAAAGTTAAGAAAAGTATGGTTAATAACTGGAACATAATTTTAGTTGATCAGGATATTGTTAACATCTTAGGGACTTCTCCCAGGTTTGTTTATAAAATGAGATGTAATATTAAAAGTTATCTTGAGAGAGGTTATTTGTATACTGTTTCAAATCATACACACACTAAAAAATGTGGGAGCTGTAAACAATGTCATGCCATTTTGCAGGAAGACAATATCATGTTGGAAAATGTAAACAGGACAAATATCGGGATTCAACAAGTTAATTGTAACACAATGATGGTCATTTATCTAGCTAAATGTACGGTCTGTCCAGAATTTTGTACTGGAAAGATGGAAAGGAAGTTTAAAAGGAGTATTTACGCACATTTGTATAGCATTAGAACTAAAGATTACAAAAAATGCCTTGTATAGGCACATTGATAAATGGGGGGATAGACACAACTTTAAATTTGCCATACTAGATAGTGTTCCAATGGACCCTAGGGGTGGTGATCGTAGGGGAACACTATCATACAAAGAAGTATGGTGGCAATTATATACCGACACTTCTACACCACCAGGATTAAATGATGTTATCACAATTAAGCCTTTTTTGCATATGGCTTAGCATTTTACTAGTTTCACTAGTATTAAATGGATGTGTTTGTAACTATTATTTTTTATTTGAATTTGTTTGTGATGTTTCACATGTTAACAGTTTTTTCTGTCAGTGTTCTGAAGAAGCTCGCATTTTAGCGAGTGAAAGCGCTCAACCAGTTGTTACGTTGTGTCAATAAATCAGTGGATTTTACTTTTTTGTGGAGACTTGATTCTGTTCTGCTGTGGTTCATCTAATTTTGTGAAATATTCATCTAGCAAATTATCTGCAGAGGAGGACTCGATGTTTAGCTTAGAAAGTCACTTGTTTATTAGGGTCTATATTACAATGTCGAACTCACAGGAGTTCAAATGTTGCAATATCGAACAGTAAAGTTCGAAATCCAATTATGACAGAAATACAGAACAGCAATTTTTTTTCCCAGGGAAAAAAAATGCTGTTCTGTGACAAAAAAATACACCCACACCCCTGACTTAAATATACCAACTCTGAGATCGCACCACAGTGGAGGAAATAACAAAGCCCCAAAAACGGACCACCGATTTTTTTTCCCCTGGGAAAAAAATTGGTGTGCTGTGGCTTCGCTATTTTCGTATTTTGAACATTTGGGTTCGATATTACAACGTTTGAACTCCTGTGAGTTCGATGTTGTAATATAGACCCGTTTATTACACTGGTTGACACAGGCTTTAGTCCAAATGTAGGAGAATGTGTCGAGGTAGTTAGAGTGCGGTCAGGATAGGGAGACAATGGTTTGGAATTTAAAGTTGTGGATGGAGGGGTAGATGCATTAGAATAGTTGTTTTGAAATTTTTCAGGAAGAGAGATGACTGAGTGACTTAAATTAGAGGTTATATTGGACATGGAGTCAATAAAAGGATTATCGAATATGGAGACTATTTGGAGTGGGATTTTTTTAAGATGGGGAGTGGGGTCTGGCTTAGAGCATGGAGTAAGGAGAGAGTTAAGAGATTACCAACATTTTTTGGGGTTATTCTTGTGTTTATTTTGGAGCAGCACTTAGAATTATTTCTTATCTTTTTTACTTGGATTTTGATCTGATTGTGCAGGTATCTAAAGACTTGCAAATGAGTATTTATTTTGTATTTTAACCATTCTTTCCATGCTTTATCTCTGTTGCTCATTAATTACCTGCAAGCTTGAGTTAGCCATTGGGCATGTTTAGTCTTAATTATTTTCCTATATAGGAGGGCACCACTATTAAGGATATCAAGTAATACAGTTTTAATTGCTTTTAGCAAGACCAGTGTATAGATTTTAGTATATTAATCAGAATAGTTTGATTGAAATTAGATAGGTTGCAGGTCATTTTGTATTGAAGTTGTTTATAAATATGTGAGATTGCTTTGTAAGTCTAAGCAGATAAGTGGTCACTCAGTGCCTTGGAGAGACAGTACCAGTTTTTATGTAATTTTTAGGATCTGAAACAAGGATCCAGTCAAGTATGGAAGACAAAGCAGTGTGTTTAGCATATCTGGTTGAGGTCAAGATGTGTTGGGTGAAACCAAAGAGGTTTGTACTGGCAGATGGAAAATCAGAAGTAATGTTGACATCATCAATGATTATTGGCTCAGTAGTGATATTATTGGATTCCCAGGCTAATATATTTTCTGCTATAGGTATATTTGGGCCTGTGGCAATGTAAATGGCAGTAATATGTACGTTTCGAATTATTTAGTTTTAGGAATGAGATGAGTATTTTGGCATTCTCAAAATTTGGGATGGGTTTGCAATATGTTGTGAGGTTATAGTGGTTATGGTGGAATATTGCAATTCCATCTCCCCTCTTATTTTGTCTGTCTGCCCGGATCCCATTATATCCAGGGGGCAGGATTTATGAGTCCTTATTTTTAGGTTGAAGCCAGGTTTCAGTGGCTACTACAATGTCAGGGGTGTTGTACAGAGGTTCAGGCAGGAAATTCTGTGCTTTTAGTTTTGATACCACAAAGATTTGATGTTATCACATTAAGATGTTTGGTCTTAGGCACGGTTGGTGATTCATTGATGGGACCTGGGTTAGGGTGAATATCTCCACATGGGAATATACTAGAGAAAGGATTTTAATAAAATTAGATTCTAGTTACATTTGTGTGCAATGAAAATTTGAAAGAGGTATCTTGAACTGGTATTTAGAATTATTAGTTTTAGGGAAATAACTATTGCTAGTTTGTACAAACTAGAAGAGATATTTGAAAACTTTGTGTGTAGGCTGAGCAGTTTGCTGAGTTTGTAAATGTACTTAGAAGTAAATTAAGGTTTTAAGAATTTGTTGACGTTATATGATAGAAAGAGGAGTAAAATAGTGAGGGTGAGTAGAATTATCTTGTCTTTTGACAGATGGACATGTTAGTGAAGAATAGTAGAGGTGGGGGAAGTGAGGTAGAGTATGTCTGATTAAGAAGCCAATGAGTAGTGAGTGTGGGGAAATGAAAGCTAGTAGAGAAGTAGTGATTTATGGCAAGTGCTGTAGGGGGGAGTAAACAGAAGGATAAGTGCATTTGCAGTGGGGGTGAGTAGGAATTGGGAGTATGGTAGGGGAGTGGAGTGAGGGCAAATTGAGCGGGTTGCATCTGGTCTCAAAAATTTGCCCAGAAAAAAAACTATCTGTAAGGTAGGTGTTTGTCTATGTCCTTACAAGCATTAGTGAGTTTAACATAAAGATATTTATTTATACTTGTCAGTGTAATATTTTAGCAGTTTATGACCAAAAGGGCTTTTATTGCTTTAGTATTTTAACATGCTGCAAATATTGGAAATTCAGTGGCAATTAAACTTCACTATTGCTAACAGCATGAGGATAAATAGCTAATGGAATGACTAAGTGACCGCATTGATTACATTTTATTAGATGCCTAGACAGATTGTGTAAGATATTCTATTTATATTTAGCACTTACTTTAAGACTAAAGAAATAATGATACAGTACTAATTGTTACCATGGGCTGCACGCACTGCAGCATGGAGAGTTTAATGCTGATTACCCTGTATATTACCAAACGTTTACAGTAAACCTAACCTACATGACAGACATTTTATCACCACAAGTCGTAAAATACCATAGAACATACTCAATTAGTGTAGGCTGTTTTGTATAAAATGTCCTTGAATCAGGCAGTCTTGTGTGGTGAAATCCTGAATAATATGGGTTGCACTCAGTCCAGTGGGACAAAAGATTGGAAGCTGGTCAACAGGGACATTATTCAACCTGTAATTAAAGTAGATGCAATAAGACAACTGGTTTGTATTAAATTATAAGACAAAATACTTAATACTTAACAATAACATGCCCAAATGTTCTCTGAAGCAGCTATGACTATATTAAAATGCCATCAGGCTGAAGGCCCCAGGAAGACAATAGGGAATAACAATTACAAGCATTGCATTTTCATGGAGCAAAAAATAGATCATATGACATTTACATATCAAATTATCATTGTGTACAGTTGCAGGAATGAGATGAAATATCATTGTATAGTAATACATAAATAAATAAAACATACTTTCAGAGCACATTTGCCTACATATGGCAAATTTATTTATTTATTTTGTTTTACACACATCATTAGTCTAGCTGATATATTTTCCATTTTCAGTAGAGGCCTGGGAAAGCTCACACACTAAATGTTAGTTTCATGGAAAATATTAGCAGATGATCAAATAAAGTAAAATGGAAAAGGGTTGGATGAATGGATGTTAAAGGTATGACAAGTAACATTTGTACACTATACTGAATATTCAAAGAATTCAAATTAAATAGAAAGTACCAGTGTGTATGTGTGGGAAGGATGGAAGGGGTTACAGCCTCATGTACATCCCTTATTTAATCTAACAATACAAAGTTACCAGACACTGGAATAAGATATATACTAAATTCAAGGTTACCAGACACTGGAATAAGATATATACTAAGGTCAAGGTTACCAGACACTGGAATAAGATATATACTAAGGTCAAGTTTACCAGACACTGGAATAAGATATATACTAAGGTCAAGGTTACCGGACACTGGAATAAGATATATACTAAAGTCAAGGTTACCAGACACTGGAATAATTTTTGAAGTGTTCCAACATTTGATTGCAACATTTGAAGTATAAGGAGACACTAAGTGAGAAAGACAGAGAGCAAGACAGAGTGAGACAGAGAGAAGGAAAAAGAACATTATATAGAGTTGTGAAAGAACTGCAGATAAAAAATACTAGTTTTCTAACATAACTTTTCATATATATTTTTTTTTTTACCTGTATGTATGTGTGGAATGGCTCTGCATGCTGTTTTGTAATGGACGTGACAAGTCTAATTAGTTTTGGGAAATTCAATGTGAAGCCTTCCTGCACATAAAAAGACAGAAAAAAGGAAGGTAATCTGTTTATCTGCTCTGTTTTCCCTCCTGTATGTTCATTGTGTTTTTAGCAGGCAAATTGTAACTGGAGCATTTCTCCCCAAGCCTCCACTGAAAATGGGCTCTGTCTGTTTTTGATAAGGAGATGTAGCTTTGGTAATTTAAGATACATGTAAACAGGATACAAATACTATACACAGTCTGTGCTAAATTAGAACCAGTAAGTAAATGTATCATGTTGAACTGCTTTTTTTAATCATTTTTTGTGTGAATACTAGAAATGGCATCTCTTGTGTGCAGACTATGTGGCCCTACTTAATAATGTAGAAAGCAAGCCCTTAGAAGAAACTGAAAGGTGATGAAAAAGTTCACCATTTGCATATCCTGACTTTCCTATAATCCACTGAGTTCCTCTACAGGTAGCATTCCAAGGTAGTTTACTTCACATGTAAATATTCTTTTTCATTGTTTCAGTGACATGATTCTATCAGCAACCCCACTAGCTATGAGTTAATAAATTACAGTCAATAAATTAATTTTACCAGACTGCAGTTTCTTCTTTTGATTGCACTGTATATTAACCCTAGATAATTTGTGCAGCTGTAGCATTATCATGTGCATCCAGCTGCCCAGAATGACAATGCAGGACTGTCAGATATAATTGCCTTGCCCACCCTACATTAAACAATTCTGTAACCCATCACAGAACCCACCGCTGCAGCACAGATGTATACAGTCCTGACTATACTTTAGGTGACCTGAATTTCATTAGTGACTCAGGTACTGGAAGGGTTGTACAGGAAGAGTGAGAAAGAGTAACCAATTAATAGTATAATAAGTAAGATGTCATCTGCTTGTAATACTATTTGTGACTGGTTCCTAATTTATTCTGAAAGTTTCCTGTCTCTCTTGTCCTCTAATTGAATTAGCAAATGGTTCCATTTGTCAACACATCCACTAGATTGGAGAATGGATATCCCCATTTAGTGCCTTTAGTGATTTTTGTCCCTTAAGAAATAAATGATCCTATTTTCAGCATAAGAAATTGAATTATTATATAGACTTCCAATTAAATTAATATATGAGATTGAAAAAAATTCACATATGTTAAGAACTTTAAATGAACACTCTCAGTTCAAAGAATCAAAATATTCTTTTAGATGTTTTTTTTTACTGTATGCAAATTTATAACAGATGGGTATAAATTAATGACATGATTATAATCAAGTATGTTGATGACTCTCCTAATATTATCTTGTGTATTTATAGCTGAACTGATGGATTTATAGCTGAACCTGTTTGATCATGTTGGAACAAAGTAGGTAAATATATTTCAGTGATTAGTCATGATGGACATATAATTTTTACAATTAACATTTAAGTGAGAAATAAGTTTATAGGAGGGACATATTAATAAATCTTAATCTTGTTTTAAGACTGGTATGGCAGTTATTCTAATAATAACAAAAGTATACCTTTCCCAGGAAATATGCTATATTCAGCAGCTAAAATAACATTAGAACTGTTGCTTTTTTATTTCAGTTATTAATATGTTCATTAATTCTGGCATAGAGATTAAGTTAACTAAAGAAATGGTGTTATCTTTTGAAATGTTTTCTTAATGTTAGTAGATAAAAATCCTCAAATGGTTTATTATCATTTGCTATTTGTTTCTGATAACTATTGTGATCATATATTATAAATTCATATAATATATCTTTAATACCAGAACTATTTTTTTTTAAATTTCTGAATGTTTTTCTACTATATTTTATTCAATTAGACCAAGTTATAAATTCTAATATGATTGCTAGTTTGTGTAATTTATTTGGATTTTCAGCATAATGCTGTGGTTTAACCTTTTTCTAAAGCTACTGAAACTTGGGGGCATGGCCAAGATGGTGAGCAGTTAACATCAGTTTTTAGCTCTGCTTCGTTTTAACATCTCTGACAGGATTTTTACTAAAATAGTGAAATAGAGCATTTCAAAACTTGATGGATTTATAGATGAACATCTGCTAAAAGATTTACTTCAAAAAATAATAAGTTTGAAACTCTCTCGATTGTTTTTTCCTGTCAAGAAATCTTGAAAGAACTAAATTTTCTCAGAATGAGCCACTCTAAGCCCAGTATACAGGACAGTACTATGAAAAAAGACATACAGGCTATACTAAGTAACATCAGTGAGTTATCTATAAAGATTGATAAATTAGAAAGCAAAATGGACAATTTTAAAGATGAATGTAAAAAACAAGTTGAAGTGCTGAGTGAATCACTTAAACAATCATCACAAATCTTGAGTATAGAAGAGGCAATGTCTGATTTTGATGAAGATTACTTGAAAATGAGAATAACACTGAATTTCCTCTGAAAAAAAACAACTTATTTCTGAAAAATAATAGACAACAGATCTAGAAGGAATAACATCAGGATGTATGCTATTCCTAAAAAGGAAGAGGGAGACAGTATGATTCAATTCCTTAATGCCTGCCTGCCTAAAAGTTTGAACCTAGCCTGAAGCTTTTTTATTTGGCATTGAAAGGGCACATAGATAACTTTCTAACTCATTAAAAAACACCTTCACCAAGGTCAGTAATTGTAAAATTTTTCTCAAGTCAAGATAAGGATTTAATATTAAAAGTTCCATGAACTACTTATCCAGTTAAAATGAAAGAAAATACTATAAGATCTGACAATGACTATTCAACATTAGTGATGTCCAAGAAAAAATATGTGTCCAACCTGTTTAAAGCTTAAAGAAAAACAATATTAAAGCACAAATCTTGTTTACAACAAAATTAAGGATTTAACTTCCAGAAGGAATGAAAATTTTTAACACCTTGGAAGATGTAATGGAATTTATACAGAAAAATAAAATCCTAGAAAAAACCCCAGAAGGAATGGATTGGAATCTATCAACTTCTTTGAAGAGAAATGCAAACAGAGATGTTTGGTTAATAAAAGACAAAATGGTAAAAACTGAAGGACAAATGAAAATCAATGTATTTCATGGTTATGAATTCTTATCAATTTAAAGAAATGCTTGAATACTTATGAACAGGTGCTGAATATTATTTTTTACAAGGTGAATCATTTATTTATTTATTTCCCTACTTCAAATGGTTACTAGTTCCCTTTTTAAAATGTTAGAGTTTGATTATTTTAGCTATATATGAAATTAATGTCACTTATTTCCATTTAGAGTTTAAAAGGTTAAACTATTCATTTTATTAAAAGTTAAGCATTATTATGATGAAACTTATGTTAGGTGGCACACTTTCTGATATCTTGGCATAGTTGAGTAATTTACTATTAAATATAATACAAGATGCAACAAATGTACTAAAGAGGCATGTTAAGTTACATTATGGGTTCTTAAAATGGTCCAGTAGTGTGCTACTTATAGTATACTTGGCATGCAATAGCACCCAGGAAAGACATACTATGTTATAAACAAAGTATAAAAAATATAGCTTTTTACATATAAATAAGTTACTACTGGAATTATATCAAATAATAAGAGTAACATTCACACTTTTATAAGTTAAACCTGGATCACACATGACTGTCATTCTTTTAATGCAAGTTCACATGCTATGTCTTCTTTAAAAAAATGAGTCTGCTTTGTATTAAACATATCCTACAAATAGTGCTTGCTGAATCATTAAATGTTATTTCTTTAAATAAGATAGGCTTTTATTGGTTAGCATACTTTGAAATGTTTTTTTTTTTTTTTTTTTAGTGGCTTGGAAGGGTTTGAGGGATTGCTGTGTGATATGGAGGTGGCTTAGATTCACTTGTGGATGTTTTTGTGTGAGTTCTGGTTGATGAACTGCTCATTTGCAAGCCCTTGTCAACTGGACCAGCTTCAAGCAGCTTCATTAGAGTCATGAGCTCTTTTGTGATGCTGCAGGAGTTCTGAAAATTCTAAAAACTGTCCAGGTTACTTCTTCCTGTCTAAAAGTAAATAATTATAATATTTTGAATCATATACTAGGATGTCAATAAATGCAAGTTAGATAATAAGCAAAAGACAGTGAATTGCATTCTAAACCACTGTTAGTTATTAAATAGTTCTGAATGCTTGGAGTATACCAATAAGATAGTTTATATACTAACCTATAGAATGACACTTCTGATAAAAAATAGGATTGTGTTTCTCTGTTATTGTCTCTTATTAATTATAACAAAACTTAATATCTCAGAACAGTTTATTATGAAAGTTTGAATCTTAATAGGAAGATTTTTCAGATGTTTGTTAAGATACTATTACATATAACACTTAAGGAAACACTAGAGCAGGTTCTAACAGCAGTACTAGATTACAGAGTATCAAATATATAAGGCTAAATATAAATGTTATGATACTCTATACTAGGGCTATAGCTAAAATATAAAATCTAGGAATATCGTAATAGTACAAGACATAGTATACAAATAGAAATAGAAAGAGATTAGAATAAGTAAATATGAATATAGTTAACAAATATACATATTTTGAGTGAAGGTACAAACAGCTTCACAGCCCCCTCCCCCTCAATTGGAACTGGCATATATATCCATACCTACACCAAAGTACTTTATGAGCATTTATATAGCTGCATGGAATCAGGAATAGCCGGCAGGATGAAATCCTCCTCCTCAAGGAAGTGTAAACCTCTCTGGTGGGCATCTACAATAAATAAACTCTGTAATAAAAGGGAAAAATTGCTATCCAGGACCAAGAAGAAGCAGCTGCCTAAATGGAAGCAATGTCTCCTTAGCCTGAGCAAGCAAATAAGAGCACTACTGAAATCCTTCAAAGCAAGCTTCGAGTCCAAACTGGCCACATCTACTAAAGACAATCATTAGGCCTTCTTCTCGTCTGTCTGCAATCTCAAGGTAATCCCTCAGATCTGCTTAGAACTGGTGGTCAAGGACACCACATACACAAATGCTGTGGATTTAGCCACCATAATGCTATACTCTTTAATAAACTGACAATTTAATACATCACAGGATATTACCAGCATTCATTATTAAAATAAAAGGATTCAAGGATTGTTATATTAAAGCGATCAAACATTTCCTAGAAATAAGCATGAATGGTGAAGTAACTGACATTATCCTGTGGGATTCACTAAAGGCTTACTTATATGGAAGAGTTACAAGCTAGTATATTAGTAAAACAAGAGAATGGGAAAAATAATTGAGTACCCTACAGGCCAAAATAGACACATTAAATCTCAAACCCAATGATATTATCAGTCAGTCTGAACTTAAAAACTTAAACACAAAATATGTTGTAAACCTGGAAAAATGTAAACTTCAGGCATGTTCAGTAAACCCTTAAGCTTGCATAAACTTGCTCTGAGATCAAATAAATTATAACACATACAAATAATAAAAAATAAAGCAAAAAAGATATTAAAGGTATTCTTGAGGGCTTTACAATATTTTCTGAATATATAAATAATATTACAAAATAACCTAGAGAATGATGATATAGTTGAAATGATGATATAGTTGATACTTTTCTAAGGGAAAATATAAATAATAAAATAACAAGTGAACAAATAAAAAAAACTGATAGACCATTCACTTTAACAGAAATAATAATCAAATAAAACTGTTAAAAAATAATAAGGTGAGGAGCTTAGATGGTCTTATACTAGAACTATATAAAATACTATTGGATGTTGCAGTTAAAATATTAGATAAGGTCTGTAGAGAAATAAAAAGAACCACGGAAGCCCCCCATCATGGAAATATTCCATTATATCAGTATTATAAAAGAAGATAAGGATCCTACAAAGTCTTCATCATATAGACCCATTTTAAATGAGGACTATACAATGTTCATGTCCGTTTTAGCTAACAGAATGAATCTACTCATACCTAAACTAATTAACAATGATCAAACTGGGTGTATTTTAAATCGACAAGTACACAATGATATAATAAGAATACATAAATTAATAGACTATGCAAATAAAAATGAAAAAGAACTTTCTACCATTAGTCTCAATTTAGATAAGGCCTTTGAACTAATTGCATTAATTTCTAAGTTATACAATAACTCTTGTGTTTATGTTAAAATAGGTTCTTTCTAATTCCTTTAAATTGCAAAAAGGCACAAAACAAAGCCATCCATTATCATCTTTACTTTTTGCATTAACTATATAACCCCTTGCTAATAGCATTTGGAATCATTTTGAAGTGTTCCAACATTTGATTGCAACATTTGAAGTATAAGGAGACACTAAGTGAGAAAGACAGAGAACAAGACAGAGTGAGACAGAGAGAAGGAAAAATAACATTATATAGAGTTGTGAAAGAACTGCAGATAAAAAAAATACTAGTTTTCTAACATAACTTTTCATATTTTATTTTATTTTTACCTGTATGTATGTGTGGAATGGCTCTGCATGCTGTTTTGTAATAGACGTGACAAGTCTAATTAGTTTTGGGAAATTCAATGTGAAGCCTTCCTGCACATAAAAAGACAGAAAAAAGGAAGGTAATCTGTTTATCTGCTCTGTTTTCCCTCCTGTATGTTCATTGTGTTTTTAGCAGGCAAATTGTAACTGGAGCATTTCTCCCCAAGCCTCCACTGAAAATGGGCTCTGTCTGTTTTTGATAAGGAGATGTAGCTATGGTAATTTAAGATACATGTAAACAGGATACAAATACTATACACAGTCTGTGCTGAATTAGAACCAGTAAGTAAATGTATCATGTTGAAATGCTTTTTTTTAATCATTTTTTGTGTGAATACTAGAAATGGCATATATTGTGCGCAGAGTATGTGGCCCTTCTTAATAATGTAGAAAGCAAGCCCTTAGAAGAAACTGAAAGGTGATGAAAAAGTTTACCATTTGCATATCCTGACTTTCCTATAATCCACTGAGTTCCTCTACAGATAGCATTCCAAGGTAGTTTACTTCACATGTGAATATTCTTTTTCATTGTTTCAGTGAAAGGATTCTATTAGCAACCCCACTAGCCATGAGTTAATAAATTACAGTCAATAAATTAATTGATTGCACTGTATATTAACCCCAGATAATTTGTGTAGCCATCCAGCAGTTTACCATTTGCATATCCTGACTTTCCTATAATCCACTGAGTTCCTCTACAGATAGCATTCCAAGGTAGTTTACTTCACATGTGAATATTCTTTTTCATTGTTTCAGTGAAAGGATTCTATTAGCAACCCCACTAGCCATGAGTTAATAAATTACAGTCAATAAATTAATTTTACCAGACTGCAGTTTCTTCTTTTGATTGCACTGTATATTAACCCTAGATAATTTGTGTAGCTGTAGCATTATCATGTGCATCCAGCTGCCCAGAATGACAATGTAGGACTGTCAGATATAATTGCCTTGCCCACCCTACATTAAACAATTCATTAACCCATCACAGAACCCACCCCTGTAGCACAGATGGATACAGTCCTGACTATACTTTAGGTGACCTGAATTTCATTAGTGACTCAGGTACTGGAAGGGTTGTACAGGAAGAGTGAGAAAGAGTAACCGATTAATAGTATAATAAGTAAGATGTCATCTGCTTGTAATACTATTTGTGACTGGTTCCTAATTTATTCTGAAAGTTTCCTGTCTCTCTTGTCCTCTAATTGAATTAGCAAAAGGTTTCATTTGTCAATACATCCACTAGATTGGAGAATGGATATCCCCATTTAGTGCCTTTAGTGATTTCTGTCCCTTAAGAAATAAATGATCCTATTTTCAACATAAGAAATTGAATTATTATATAGACTTCCAATTAAATTAATATATGAGATTGAAAAAAATAAATTAATGTATGTTAAGAACTTTAAATAAACACTCTCAGTTCAAAGAATCAAAATATTCCTTTAGATTTTTTTTTACTGTATGCAAACTTATAACAGATGGGTTTAAATTAATGACATGATTATAATCAAGTATGTTGATGACTCTCCTAATATTATCTTGCATATGTCATTTGATAATAAAACCTGTTTGATCATGTTGGAACAAAGTAGGTAAATATATTTCAGTGATTAGTCATTATGGACATATAATTTTTACAATTAACATTTAAGTGAGAAATAAGTTTATAGGAGGGGCATATTAATAAATCTTAATCTTGTTTTAAGACTGGTATGGCAGTTATTCTAATAATAACAAAAGTATACCTTTCCCAGGAAATATGCTATATACAGCAGCTAAAATAACATTAGAACTGTTGCTTTTTTATTTAAGTTATTAATATGTTCATTAATTCTGGCATAGAGATTAAGTAAACTAAAAAAATGGTGTTATCTTTTGAAATGTTTTCTTAATGTTAGTAGATAAAAATCCTCAAATGGTTTATTATCATTTGCTATTTGTTTCTGATAACTATTGTGATCATAAATTATAAATTCATATAATATATCTTTAATACCAGAACTGTTTTTTTTTAATTTCTGAATGTTTTTCTACTATATTTTATTCAATTAGACCAAGTTATAAATTCTAATATGATTGCTAGTTTGTGTAATTTATTTGGATTTTCAGTATAATACTGTGGTTTAACCTTTTTCTAAAGCTACTGAAACTTGGGGGCATGGCCAAGATGGTGAGCAGTTAACATCAGTTTTTAGCTCTGCTTCGTTTTAACATCTCTGACAGGATTTTTACTAAAATAGTGAAATAGAGCATTTCAAAACTTGATGGATTTATAGCTGAACATCTGCTAAAAGATTTACTGCAAAAAATAATAAGTTTGAAACTCTCTCGATTGTTTTTTCCTGTCAAGAAATCTTGAAAGAACTAATTTTTCTCAGAATGAGCAACTCTAAGCCCAGTATACAGGACAGTACTATGAAAAAAGACATACAGGCTATACTAAGTAACATCAGTGAGTTATCTATAAAGATAGATAAATTAGAAAGCAACATGGACAATTTTAAAGATGAATGTAAAAAACAAGTTGAAGTGCTGAGTGAATCACTTAAACAATCATCACAAATCTTGAGTATAGAAAAGGCAATGTCTGATTTTGATGGAAGATTACTTGAAAATGAGAATAACACTGAATTTCCTCTGGAAAAAAAAACAGCTTATTTCTAAAAAATAATAGACAACAGATCTAGAAGGAATAACATCAGGATGCATGCTATTCCTGAAAAGGAAGAGGGAGACAGTATGATTCAATTCCTTAATGCCTGCCTGCCTAAAAGTTTGAACTAGCCTGAAGCTTTTTCATTTGGCATTGAAAGGGCACATAGATAACTTTCTAACTCATTAAAAACACCTTCAGCAAGGTCAGTCATCATAAAATTGTTCTCAAGTCAAGATAAGGATTTAATATTAAAAGTTCCATGAACTACTTATCCAGTTAAAATGAAAGAAAATACTATAAGATCTGACAATGACTATTCAACATTAGTGATATCCAAGAAATAATATGTGTCCCACCTGTTTAAAGCTTAAAGAAAAACAATATTAAAGCACAAATCTTGTTTACAACAAAATTAAGGATTTAACTTCCAGAAGGAATGAAAATTTTTAACACCTTGGAAGATGTAATGGAATTTATACAGAAAAATAAAATCCTAGAAAAAAACGCAGAAGGAATGGATTGGAATCTATCAACTTCTTTGAAGAGAAATGCAAACAGAGATGTTTGGTTAATAAAAGGCAAAACGGTAAAAACTGAAGGCCAAATAAAAATCAATGTATTTCATGGTTATGATTTCTTATTAATTTAAAGAAATGCTTGAATACTTATGAACAGGTGCTGAATATTATTTTTTACAAGGTGAATCATTTATTTATTTATTTTTCTACTTCAAATGGTTACTAGTTCCCTTTTTAAAATGTTAGAGTTTGATTATTTTAGCTATATATGAAATTAATGTCACTTATTTCCATTTAGAGTTTAAAAGGTTAAACTATTCATTTTATTAAAAGTTAAGCATTATTATATGATGAAACTTATGTTAGGTGGCACACTTTCTGATATCTTGGCATAGTTGAGTAATTTACTATTAAATATAATACAAGATGCAACAAATGTACTAAAGAGGCATGTTAAGTTACATTATGGGTTCTTAAAATGGTCCAGTAGTGTACTACTAATAGTATACTTGGCATGCAATAGCACCCAGGAAAGACATGCTATGTTATAAACAAAGTATAAAAAATATACCTTTTTACATATAAAAAAGTTACTACTGGAATTATATCAAATAATAAGAGTAACATTCACACTTTTATAAGTTAAACCTGGATCACACATGACTGTCATTCTTTTAATGCAAGTTCACATGCTATGTCTTCTTTAAAAAAATGAGTCTGCTTTGTATTAAACATATCCTACAAATAGTGCTTGCTGAATCATTAAATGTTATTTCTTTAAATATGATAGGCTTTTATTGGTTAGCATACTTTGAAATGTTTTTTGTTGTTTTTTTTAGTGGCTTGGAAGGGTTTGAGGGATTGCTGTGTGATATGGAGGTGGCTTAGATTCACTTGTGGATGTTTTTGTGTGAGTTCTGGTTGATGAACTGCTCATTTGCAAGCCCTTGTGATGAGGACCAGCTTCAAGCAGCTTCATTAGAGTCATGAGCTCTTTTGTGATGCTGCAGGAGTTCTGAAAATTCTAAAACCTGTCCAGGTTACTTCTTCTTGTCTAAAAGTAAATAATTATAATATATTGAATCATATGCTTGGATGTCAATAAATGCAAGTTAGATAATAAGCAAAAGACAGTGAATTGCATTCTAAACCACTGTTAGTTATTAAATAGTTCTGAATGCTTGAAGTATACCAATAAGATAGTTTATATACTAACCTATAGAATGACACTTCTGATAAAAAATAGGATTGTGTTTCTCTGTTATTGTCTCTTATTAATTATAACAAAACTTAATATCTCAGAACAGTTTATTATGGAAAGTTTGAATCTTAATAGGGAAGATTTTTTCAGATGTTTGTTAAGATACTATTACATATAACACTTAAGGAAACACTAGAGCAGGTTCTAACAGCAGTACTAGATTACAGAGTATCAAATATATAAGGCTAAATATAAATGTTATGATACTCTATACTAGGGCTATAGCTAAAATATAAAATCTAGGACTATCGTAATAGTACAAGACATAGTATACAAATAGAAATAGAAAGAGATTAGAATAAGTAAATATGAATATAGTTAAAAAATATGCCTATTTTGAGTGAAGGTACAAACAGCTTCACAGCCCCCTCTCCCTCCATTGGAACTGGCATATATATCCATACCTACACCAAAGTACTTTATGAGCATTTATATAGCTGCATGGAATCAGGAATAGCCGGCAGGATGAAATCCTCTCCTCAAGGAAGTGTAAACCTCTCTGGTGGGCATCTACAATAAATAAACTCTGTAATAAAAGGAAAAAAATTGCTATCCAGGACCAAGAAGGAGCAGCTGCCTAAATGGAAGCAATGTCTCCTTAGCCTGAGCAAGAAAATAAGAGCACTACTGAAATCCTTCAAAGCAAGCTTCGAGTCCAAACTGGCCACATCTACTAAAGAGAATCATTAGGCCTTCTTCCCATCTGTCTGCAATCTCAAGGTAATCCCTCAGATCTGCTTAGAATTGGTGGTCAAGGACACCACATACACAAATGCTGTGGATTTAGCCAACCTTCTGGCAGGCAGGTTCAGTGAAAATTTCACCCCTCTGTCCCCCCATCAGAAAAAATAGGACATCCCCAGTACCTGCCCCTCCCCATATCTCTAGGGAGCAAGTCATCACTACCCTCTCAAAGGCAAATGATACAGCCTCCAAGGGACCTGATAACATCCCAGGCTGCATCCTACATGAACTCAGGCAGGAATTTACAGCACCATTAGGCACCCTATTCAACCAAAACCTGAGTACCCGCTTCATCCCAGCTGAGTGGGGGGCAGCCACTGTCATCCCTTTGCACAAAGGCACAAAGGCAGAGCATCCACAGATCTAGAAAATTATAGACCCATCAGCCTAATTAGCCTGATCTGCAAGGCCATTGAGCAGATTATCATGGACCTTATTAACAAGGACATTGGCAACCTCCAGACACTTGATCCCACACAGTTTGGTTTTGTCAAGAGGAGGTTATGCCTGTTAAACTTGGTTGACTTCTTTGAGACAGTCACCAAGACCATGGATGAGGGGAAGATGGTGCAAATCGCCTACCTCGACCTGGCCAAAGCCTTCAATGTTATTTTCCACTCAGGTATAATAGATAAACTCTCAAATAGGCATCAATCTATATGTTACCAGATGGGTAGCAAACTGGCTTACTGATAGAACTCACCTAACCAAAATAGGGGAAGCTACCTCAAGCAGTAGACCAGTAATGAGTGGTGTACCCCAGGGGTCAGTCTTGGGGCCTTTGCTGTTTGGGATATACTTTTCTGAGGTGCAGGCCATAACCAGTGGGATATGGCTGACCAAGTTTGCAGATGACTGCAAGCTGGGTGCTGTCATCAATTCCCCTAATGATGTGGACATCCTCTAAGAGGGTCTTACCTAAACAAATGACTGGTGCCAGAAACACAGCCTCAAACTGAATGCCAAAAAATGCATCATTATCCCCTTTGGGGAGAGTGACATTCCTACAAATTATCAGATTGATAATAAGGTCCTAAGCATGCAATCAGTCATAAGGGACTTGAGTACCCAGGTTGATAATAAACTGACTTTTGACCACCATATTTCCTCCGTTTTACAGAAAGCTTTCTACTTGACCCATCTCATTAGTAAAGGTATCTCATCAAGAGACAAGGTGGTCATAACATCCCTGTATTCTTCCCTTATAAGACCCATTATTGATTACAATGCCCCTTTCGGCATGTACCTCACAAAGCACATGCAGCAGCTGGAAAGACCACAGAAGTTTGTCACCAGGAGAATCCAGGGCCTCAAACATCTACCCTACACTGATAGGCTAAAGACCCTGTCCCTCTACTCAGTCTTCTACAGACTCCTCAGAGGTGACCTCTGTATGGCATACAAAGCAATCTCAGATTGCCTTGATGGGACTGCTGCATATCCACAAGTCAAGCTCCACTCAAGTAACCCACTCGTGTGACCTCAACCTGGTCTGCAACATCAATAGGACTTGTTGGCGGGACAGATTTGTGTCCCAGAGACTCCCCCTTTTGTGGAATAGGCTCCCTTTCCACATTAAGCAGAGTACCTCATTAACCATTTTAAGCACAGCCTGGATAACTTGATAGCGAACAAAAAATACACCCCTGGGATTCCTCCTGTGTCCCTGCTGGACAGTGGCATATGATGTTGACTTGTTGGAACATGGGCTAAATTCTTAGCTAGACTTGTAAGGGCCTCAGGGCCAATAGCCTGGTAACCTCCTGTGATCCTATGATCCTATATATCAACTAGGGTGGGAGGTTGCCATAGTGGTCAAGGTATTCACCTTATGGGCACAAGGAGCAGGGTTTGATTCTCTCATGAGGTAATTGGCTGGACTTGACATAGCACACAAGGATAGTTAGCCTGGTGCTAGTTTATGAACTTATGATCCTATGAACAACTTTACACATAGTAAATAAAATGGAAAAAAAAAAATCACCTGACCTATAAATTAATAAATATGGAAATAACTGACTTCCTCCCTATAGTAGACCAGGGAGAAAATGTGAGGAACAGGGAATGATGATTGCAGAGATATTCAGTTTGGTCAACTTATAACAAAGATTCTGAACACCTGTTTAACTTTTCTTATTCATAATAACTCACTGACAGGCTTTTTTAAGATGATGCATGCTAAAAATATGAGACACATTAATATGAATCAAGCATAAGCTAAGCATTATTAACCAAATGGAGCATTGGAGAGGTAGTTTGTTCATCTTTTTCAACAAACTAAGAATGCATTATCCCATAGTAGAATGTTTTATGGTTATATCATTAGGGATTTCTTTATTTGTTTCAAAAGTTTTGTCCATAGCTGAAGATTTCATATTGTTATATATAAAGTATATAATAAATTCTGTGCTTAAATCTTTTATCTGTGCTTACTATTGTATTTTATATTATAAGTGTACCTTGAATTAATGTAACTGGACTGGTTTAATCTAATATGCTTAGAATTGTATTTCCTAAACTACTTGTGTTTTAATATGCATTTTTCTGTATTTTGTACACTGCAAATTTTGTTTTACTAACTGTTCTTAGATTCTGTACATAATACTCTGTACATGTATGCTAATGACCACCTGGAGCTTTTCTCCCCAAGCCTCCACTAAAAATGGGCTCCCTTTGGCCCAATGGACTTCCCCGGTAAACAAATGTCAATAAATAAATAAATAAATAAAATCAATAAATCACATAAATAAATGTGATTTCATTGTAGGTGTGTTTTTTATCTCTGATATAAATGTCTGATTTTAAATGCATATCTATTAATATTAATGGATTGAATGATCCAGTAAAGAGGCGGAGTCTGTTCAAATACTTCAATTATATAACGCTCAAATAGCATTTCTACAGGAAACACATTTACTTAATTATCATGTAAATAAACTTTCATTAAAGAATTATTTGGTTTTAACAGGTTCTGGCTTTCAAGGTGAAAAAAAAAGCACCATCATTTTTTGGAAGAACTCACCAGTAATGCCTAAATTAAAAGATACCTATCCTGATAAACATGGTATGCTAAGTGTTGTTATAATTGAGTGGAACAGAACACTTTATACATTGGTGATCTCTTTTTGGGTTTCAGGGGTTGGAGCTAAAGATGTAAAAAAAATAATTAGACACTATAGCCTAGTACATAAAAGGTGAAGTCATAATGGCTGGTGAATTTAATTGTATTTTATCAAACAATGATCCCACTGCAAATAGACAGCTGAGAATCACATCACCAGCCAAACACTTAACAAATTTTATAAATCTAATGAATTCAAAGGATATATATATATGAGCTAAGGAAAACAAACTCACTTCAATGTGTCCATTATTCATATAGATATGTAACACAAACAAATATTTATAACATTTTTGTCTCAAACAATCTGTTACACATATCAGAGAAATTTCAATAGTTGCATGTCCATTATTATGCTATAGTCATTACTATTATTTTAAAACTGACAATTTAATACATCACAGGAGATTACCAGCATTCATTATTAAAATAAAATGATTCAAGGATTGTTATATTAAAGTGATCAAACATTTCCTAGAAATAAGCATGAATGGTGAAGTAACTGACATTATCCTGTGGGATTCGCTAAAGGCTTACTTATATGGAAGAGTTACAAGCTAGTATATTAGTAAAACAAGAGAATGGGAAAAATAATTGAGTACCCTACAAGCCAAAATAAACACATTAAATCTCAAACCCAATGATATTATCAGTCAGTCTGAACTTAAAAACTTAAACACAAAATATGTTGTAAACCTGGAAAAATGTAAACTTCAGGCATGTTCAGTAAACCCTTAAGCTTGCATAAACTTGCTCTGAGATCAAAGAAATTATAACACATACAAATAATAAAAAATAAAGCAGAATAGATATTAAAGGTATTCTTGAGGGCTTTACAATATTTTCTGAATATATAAATAATATTACAAAATAACCTAGAGAATGATGATATAGTTGAAATGATGATATAGTTGATACTTTTCTAAGGGAAAATATAAATAATAAAATAACAAGTGAACAAATAAAAAAAAACTGATAGACCATTCACTTTAACAGAAATAATAATCAAATAAAACTGTTAAAAAATAATAAGGTGAGGAGCTTAGATGGTCTTATACTAGAACTATATAAAATACTACTGGATGTTGCAGTTAAAATATTAGATAAGGTCTATAGAGAAATAAAAAGAACCACAGAAGCCCCCCATCATGGAAATATTCCATTATATCAGTATTTTAAAACAAGATAAGGATCCTACAAAGTCTTCATCATATGGACCCATTTTAAATGAGGACTATACAATATTCATGTCCGTTTTAGCTAACAGAATGAATCTACTCATACCTAAACTAATTAACAATGATCAAACTGGGTGTATTTTAAATAGACAAGTACACGATGATATAATAAGAATACATAAATTAATAATAAGAATACATAAAGTAATAGACTATGCAAATAAAAATGAAAAAGAACTTTCTATCATTAGTCTCAATTTAGATAAGGCCTTTGAACTAATTGCATTAATTTCTAAGTTATACAATGATTCTTGTGTTTATGTTAAAATAGGTTTTTTCTAATTCCTTTAAATTGCAAAAAGGCACAAAACAAAGCCATCCATTATCATCTTTACTTTTTGCATTAACTATATAACCCCTTGCTAATAGCATTAGATCCAGTAAGAACATTAATGGTATCAAAATAAAAGAAAATTTTGAACTAAAGATTCAACTCTTTGCTGATGATATTTTACTAACAACAGGAAATATAGAAAATTCATTAAAACATATAATTAGTTCTATGACATTTTTGAAGAAATCTCAAACCTAAAATGTAGTCATAATAAAAACAACTACATTATTAACTAATAGCAATTAAAAAATCATACAAAAAATAGTCTGACTTCAACTGGAATAGTAATCAATTGAAATACTATAGTATAAAAACTATGTCTAATAGTAAAGAAATGATACAAACAAACTTTCAACAGGTTGTTGATAAAATCTTAAGTTTAGTCACACATTGGAAAAAGTTAATAAAATCTTAAGTTTAGTCACAAATTTGAAGAAGTTCTTCTTTACCATGAAAGAACAATTAATGCTTATTAAGGTGGTAATTCTCCCTAAAATGTTGTTTGTCTTAAATCTTTAGTACTATCCCCCCTGAAAAAAATGATGAAGAAAATAAATAATATTCCACTTATTTTTTTTTGGCATCCTAAAAAAACAAGAGTTTAGTTTTGGTTGGCACAGAAAATGTTACGATAATGGTGGAATAGAATTCCTTGATATTCAATTGTATTATACTTCAACAACTGTAAAAGTTATAGCATTATGGATAAACTCAACTTATGATTTGCGATGGAAACAAGTAAATCAAGAAATATTATTAGAAAAAAATAAATACATCACAACCAGTCATAAACAATTAGTCCCTAATAGTTTTATATGGTTGTTATAAGATTTTTACGTAAATAGAATTACAGCCTGCTCTCGAATTCCCTATTTAAATAACACTATTTCTTTTTTAAAAATGTTCACATATTCTAACCATTGTATTAAAGAGTTGTTTTCTGTTTCCAAATGCATATACAATTACAACCTGTTCTCAAATTCCCTATTTAAATGGCACCATTTTCTTTTTACAAATGTTCACATATTTTAACCATTGTTTTAAAGTCTTAATGTTTTCTATGTTTCCAAACGCATATACAAATGACTCATAACTTAGGTTTTTAGGTTCATAGGTATGTACTAGGCTATCTGCCCGAAGGCAATTATAAGCCTAGCCGGAATGTGTTGGCTTTCTCCATTCCCTTAGATTAGTTCCTTGTGCCTCTGTCCAGCAGAGCCATTGAAGTGATCCCTGGAGTAAACTTTTTGTTTCCCATCCACTCATCAAGGTTTCTCTTGAAGAGGGTTAGCGAGGAGCTCTACCTAATGAAGATTGGAATCTTGTTCCAGAGCATGGGAAGTCTCTGGGATAGGAATCTATCCCTCCAGCATGTCCTATTTATTATTGTGGTGAGGTTTAGATCCCTGGACCATGTGGCTCGAGGGGATATGGTTTTCTTTAGGTGGAGCATGTCCATCAATTCTGGGTTGGACATGGCCTTGTATGTCAGGCAGAGATCACAGCTGAGTAGACGGTATGCGACTGAGTACAGCTGAAGTTTCTTCAGTCGAGCTGCATAGGGTATCTGCTTGAGGCCAGCGATCCTCTTGGTGAGGTACTTCTGTTGTCTTTCCAGTTGTTTCAGGTGTCTTGTAAGGTACATCCCAAATAGGGCATTGTACTCTATGATGGGTCTGATGAGTGATGCATAGAGAGGCCCAATGACCTCTTTCAATCTGGTTGCAAACCCTTTTGTGATTAGGTGAGCCACATGGAAGGATTTTCTCACCACTTTGGCAATGTGATTAAAAAAGGAGAGGTTACTATCTACTTGGGTCCCCAGATCCCTTATTACGTCTTACGTATTTAGGGGGCTACCACCTATGTGATAGTTTTTGGGTACTTTGCTTTTTCCAAAGGGGATGACTATGCACTTTTTGGCATTTAGCTTGAGGCCATGGTTTTGACACCAGTTATCTGTCTCAGTGAGACCCTTTTGTAGGATGTCTGTGTCAGCCAGAGAGTCAATTATAGCCCCTAGTTTGCAGTCGTCTCCAAACTTGGTCAGTCATAGTCCTCCTGTGCTTGTCTGTACCTCTGAGAAGTATATGCCAAACAGGAGGGGTCCTAGGACTAAGCCCTGGGGAATGCCACTTGTAACCAGTTTAGAGTCAGACCTAGCTCCCGCAACACTTACCATGTGGGTTCTGTCAGTGAGCCAGTTGGCAACCCATCTAATGACATAGGGGTTTATGTTCAGGCTGGTGAGCTTGTCTATAATACCTGACTGGGGAATGGTTTTGAAGGCCTTTGCAAGGTCTATGTAGGATGTGTGGACCACCTTTCCCTCATCTATAGCCTTGGTAACTGTCTCAAAGAAGTCCACCATGTTTAGCAGGCATGATCTGCCCTTAACAAAGCCGAACTGGGTAGGGTCTAGTGTTTGCAGGTTCCCAATGTCTCTGTTAATGAGATCCATGATGATGTGCCCCATAGCTTTGCAGACCAGGCTAGTCAGGCTTATAGGGTGATAGTTCCCGAGCTCCATTGTGGCTCCACCTTTGTGGTGCAGAATAACCGTGCTGTGCGCCACTCTGCGGGCACATAGCCTGTGCAGAGGCTGAGTTTAAACAGTGTATTTAGATGAGGGGGTTAATTCATCTTTGAGCTCATGTAGGATGCAGCCTGGGACACTGTCCAGTTCCATTGATGCTGTGTTTTCGGCTTTGGAGAGGACTTCAACAAAATGTTAGTATTGAAATATCAAAGTAACTTAATTTATTGGGATCAATTCTTAAATGGTACTAATATGTATACTGTTGAAAATTTAAGGTCTAAATACAATCAGTATTCTGAGAATTATTTAATTTTACAAATATTTAGAGACTTTGTGAACACCGAGCTAAATAAGATATTTAACCCAGATAAGAAACTGTTCACCAAATTATTGGAATTCTTAATAAATATCACTAATAATGCAATGAAAAATAAGTCATATTTGTCGCACATTTATAAAATTCTTAAGTTAGATTTCACATATTTAGACAATTTATATTTGAACTATTCCTCAAAGATTAATAATGAAGACTTCTCTGAAGAATACAAGAAAATATTAAAATCTACATAAAAAAAACACAGTTTCATTATATTGGAAATTTTTCACTTGGAATTTTTATACAAAGGTTTTGTCACTCCTAACAGAATTAAAGTTATGCATAAATCAAATATAATTAAATGCTGGTAATGTGATTCTGAAATAATAGCTGACTGGACTCGTATGACATATGAATGTGAAGTCATTTCTCCTTTTGGAAGAAATTAATAACTTCATTCAAACTCTTATGATCAGTTACATGTAATATTTCTAAATCTTTAGTTTTATTTAATGCTCCGATTCCTAAGATAATTCCAAAAACTCAAGTGCCTCTTCATTGGACTATTCTTGCTATAGCCGGAAAAGTAAATTTACCACCTCTAGTGTGGAATTCATTAGTATGGCAAAACTTGTTTGCAGTAGTGAATTGCATATTATAAAGATGAGATGTTCTAATATTAACCCTATACCAGCAACACGAATCAATGAAGGCAGTCCTAGGTGTAGTGTAAGTTCCACCAATAATTCCACAACCAACTCGAACCAACTCGAACCAAATGTAGTTTATTCCAAAAAATCAGCAAGCAGACAAATAGACAGGATTAAGCGCTTTTGTCTCCTATCCGTAGACCTCTTCAGATTCAATATTAAAAAGAGGCAGCACTTTTTATAACACTACCACTCACAATGTTTGCCACCAATAAAACAATTAATTAATTAAATAATGAATAATTAAAAAAATCCCTATCTTAAAGATATATCTCATCCTGCGTACATAGTAGTATATATTGGTGCTACTACATAGGAAAAACTGAAAGGCACTTACAGAAACGGATATATGAACATATAAGGGATATTAACCGTAAAAATGAGAACAATGCATTATATAGACATTCACTTGTATGCCCAAATGCTAATTTTAAGTTTTGGGTATTGGAGACAGTGGAACCCCTAGATAGAGGAGGTGACTGGGAAACAAAACTGGCATACAGGGAGATGGTATGGCAGTTAAAATTAGATGTGTGTAGTGGGAAGGGTCTTAATGACAATATATCCATAGCACCAGCTCTAAAATTATTGGCACAAGACCCCAAAAAAGCAGACAAAGGTATACAACATTAGCAATGTATACCTATTCATTTATTCATATATTGACACTATTTCTATTCTTATGTATATAACATTTTATACATTTTTATATATATATTTTTTATATATTTTTATATATATTTTTCTATTTCTTATACATTTCTATATACATACATACATACATACGTATATTTATTTATTTATATATAATTGTATACAATTTTCATTTATATAACTGCAAACATTTTTTATACATTTTAAATATTTTAATATTTAAAATATGTATAATATATTTATATATTCATATATTTATATATTTTATATGGATAATATTCACAACAGTATTTCACAATATTCATATTATATATATATTCCAAAACAGTTCATACATATACATATTGTTTTAACCTAGGTGATTAGTATCAGGTATCTATTGTGAGGCACTTTGCTTAATATATACTACTGTGTACGCAGGATGAGATATATCTTTAAGATAGGGATTTTTTAATTATTCATTATTTAATTAATTAATTGTTTTATTGGTGGCAAACATTGTGAGTGGTAGTGTTATAAAAAGCGCTGCCTCTTTTTAATATTGAACCTGAAGAGGTCTCCGGATAGGAGACGAAAGCGCTTAATCCTGTCTACTTGTCTGCTTGCTGATTTTTTGGAATAAACTACATTTGGTTCGAGTTGGTTCGAGTTGGTTGTGGAATTATTGGTGGAACTTACACTACACCTAGGACTGCCTTCATTGATTCGTGTTGATGTTCTAATATTACACATTCATATAAATCTTGGCTTAAGCTTAAAGACCTGCATGAAAATATTAGTTGTTGTTATGTATAGCTTTGATGTATTGATCAGCTGTGGTCATCTGTAAATAGTTATTTGTTTCTTTTATAAATTAATTGTTTATCTAATGTTTTAAAGTCAAACATTTTTTAAAGCTACTGAAACTTTGAGAGTTTAAATTGTTTGGTACTTCTTATTTAATTTTAACAACATTTACAAATTTGGATGACCCCTCTGAATCTTCAGTTTCAATATATTTAAATTGTATTGTATTTCTTTTAATTCTTTACTCCACTCTTTTTATTGCAACACTAGTTCATATTTTGCCCGCAACAAATGCCTTGATTAAAGTCCATAATATGTGAGCTCTTACCTCCTCATTATCATTATTAGACAAGTATAAAGCTATATCTTTCCCTAACAAACCAATATTAAATTTAGTCATATATGAGGCGAAACATATAATACATATGTATATTAGAAACATGAAAAAAAATGAAACTCAACCAAAGCAGAACAAGGATAGTCCAGAAACGGCACACCAGCACGTAATACAGGAAAAAAACATTTTAATTTAGTGCTTTCGTCAAAAACTAGACTTCATCAGTATACCATGTATCTAACAAATCAAGTTTAAATACCCTCCTCAGCAGTAATCAAACAATTAAATGACATAATTTCCCCTTGTGAAAAATAATCAACATTTGCATATATATAACAAACAGTGCAAAAAAAAGGTTGCAGTAAAAATCTTTAAATATCAACCCTTTTTTAAACAGTAGAAACTACAATATTAAAACAATTAAGTTATGTTCTAGTATTTTTTTTTATAAAATATAATGATTTAAGCTTTAACAATGAACTTATAGTAATCTTGTTGTTCAAACCAAGAAACTGGCAGGCATTAAGCTTGATTTGCCATTTGAGTTCAAGGAATTCCAAATACTGATCAGAGCCCCCCCCCGAAGACCTAGATCAATATGCTCGATGGCACAAAATGTAAAAGCATGTGAAGGGAGAAAAACTAAGATGTCTATACAAAGCATTTTTTCATTTTTGCATCTGATGTCATAAGTATGCTTGTAAACCCTTTCCTTCAAATCTCTCTTAATTTTTCCTACATAGAACCCCTCACATGAATCACACTTAACTATATAGACAATATATGATCTTTGCTTCAGGAAATAATAAAAAACAATGAAATTGGAATTATTGAACCCGACAAGGGAGGGGGGCTTGTGGTTATGGATGTTATTGACTATAATGCTAAGATGTTTGATGTGCTTTACAGTGAAACTTATCTAGAAATATTTCGTAACGAGTTGAATATCGCACATAGGAATATAAATCTTACCCTAGATGACTTATTATTAAATGGACAAATCAGTCTAGAGGTTCATGAGTTTTTGGAACTTAAACATCCTTGGATAGGGACCATTTTTGGGATCCCTAACATCCACAAGACAACAACCCCCCCCTGTGTCTGATTGTAGATGCAAAAGCATCAAAAACTTTCTGATTAGCCAAATTTGTTGATGGAATTGTCAAGCATGTTTGGGACCACAGGAAATGGGTAGTGGGAGACTCATGGGACTTTTTAGAAAAAATAAAAACTGATATGTATGCTGATGAACTGATTATGGTCACTATAGATATTTGTGATCTATTCTCGGTCATTCCCCATGATGTGGGGCTTGCATGGTTCTATGACTACTTGTGTAAGAACACCAGTTTTGACCATGGTTCAATTTTGTCTATTAGAACTTGTATGAACTTGTGTTGGACAATAATTTCATTGGATTTGAAGGACATATTTTTAAACAAAGACAGGGTGTGGCTATGGGTGCGTGCTGTGCCCCCTATATTTGCCAACATTGTTTTGGCACACTGGGAGGACACTTTCATTTTAAATTCTATGTTCAAGGAACTCTGGACGCTATATGGTCATTACTTGGATGACCTTGTCCTAGTTTGGAAAGGGACTGAGAATGAACTAGATGAGTTTTTCTCTTGCATTAATGAGACAACTTAATTTTTTGAAGTTCACTATGGTCAAGGACAATAATACCCTACATTTTTTGGATGCAACTATTAAAAAGGACTACACTAGAAAAATATTCACTTCCCGATTGTACAGGAAACCAACTTACTCTAATTACCTTTTGCACTATGAAAGCTGGCACCCTGTACATCAAAAGAAAGCCCTGGTGAAAGGGCAATTTGTCAGGCCGGCTAGAATGATCTCCGAGGAAGGAGACTTTGCAAGGGAATGTGAGGTATTAAAAGAAATGTTATTTAGTAGGGGTTACCCTACTGACTTCATGGTCAACATCTATAACGAAGTCAAAAATAAGAGAGAAGTTGGCATTTTTCATACGCTCTTGTCTAATCACCTGAGTGGAAGGGAGGACCTTGAGAGAAGTAACAACAAATTTAGTAGGGCCTTGGTTCTTCCATTTACCATGAACATCTTTGACATATGGCATATTATATCAAAGTTCTGGAAGATTTTTAATTTAGATAGTAGTATCAACAAATTGGTGGGGTGTCAACCGATGGTAGTGTACAAGAAGGACACCTCAATAAAGGGGCTGTTGGAAAGAAAAAGAAATATACCTGAGAAGGGTGTTTTTTTAAATGTGGGAGATGCTCTCAGTCTCCTTATATACTCAGTGTGGGCAAGTTATTCATGAAAGGCTATGGGACTATACTACCTTGTAAAAATATTCCTGTTACTCTAGAGGTATTGTCTATATAGCTAAGTGTGATTCATGTGAGGGGTTCTATGTAGGAAAAACTAAGAGAGCTTTGAAGCAAAGGGTTTATGAGCATACTTATGACATCAGATGTAAAAATGAAAAAAATGTTTTGTGCAAACATCTTAGTTTTTTCCCTTCACATGCTTTTAAATTTTGTGCCATTGAGCATGTTGATCTTGGTTCTTCGGGGGAGGGGGCCCCTCGGATGAGTACCTGGAATTCCTTGAACTCAAATGGCAAATTAAGCTTAATGCCTGCCAGTTTCCTGGTTTGAACAGCAAGACTACTATAGGTTCATTGCTGAAGCTTAAATCATTGTATTGTATATAAAAAATGCTGGAACATAACTTAATTGTTTTAATATTGTAGTTTGTAATGTTTTAAAAGGGTTGATACTTAAACTTTTTTACTGCAACCTTTTTAGTGCACTGTTTAAATTATATATGCAAATGTTGATTATTTTTCACGAGGGGAAATGTCATTTTATTGTTTGATTACTGCTAGGAGGGTATTAAAACTTGATCTGTTAGGTACATGGTATTCTGATGAAGTCTAATTTTTGACAAAAGTGCTAAATTAAAGTGTTTTTTTCCTGTGCTATGTGCCGGTGTGTCGTTTCTAGACTATCCTTGTATTACATATGTATATTAGCTTTCTTTAGCTGATGAAAAACTTAAATAATATAGGACTATAGTAAAATAACAGGTATGAAGTCACTTCATCATGAGCGATATTGGTACATAAATCCTTAGAAATATGGATTCTATCTATATATGTTTATGCACCAAAAACATGAGTAATGTGTATAGAATAAAGAGTTGGGAACTGCAAAGTCATTTATATCTTTTACATTTATTAAAGCAACTAAATGTTTAAAGTCTTTGCAGAGACAGAGAACCAAATATCTGTCTTTGTGCTAGAATCTTTTCTATCTAAGATGCCATTAAAATCTTCTTCTAAAAGTAAAGTACCATTAAGCTTATTCAATAACATTTCTAGATACATTTTGACAATTGGCACCAAGACCCAGAATTGAATTGTTTACAAATCTGAAAAGTTTGTTCTGGAATTTGATAGCTACAATAGAAAACATTCCTTTGGTGTCATAATAGATGTGTAGAATTCTGGCATAGTAGCTTTATCTTCCATAAGATAGCACACATAAATACATTAAAACTTACATGGGTGCTCTAAATAAAAATCTGCAAAACCAACAGAGACCTCCAAAGCAAACGTCCAAGCAACCGCCACCCCCTAACACAAACCATGAAACACATACTTCACAAAACCAGTGTGCCATGCAATCACAGTCCTTAAGGCAAAATAACATACCCAACATACTAGTAACGGGTGACTCTATAGTCAGGCACACTGACGTCCCACTCACTAGGCTAAAAAAGGAGAAGGTTACTGTTAGCTGCCTGTCGGGTGCCAGGATCCACCACATAACACAAGCACTCAGATCACTCCAGAACAAGTACAAATATGACTCTGTCATTGACCATGATGGTGTGAATGACTGGAGCCGTACCTCCCTGGACTACATGAAAAGAGACATGGAAGAGATTTCGGATCACATAGCCCAGGCCGGTATGACCATGACCCTGAGTAGCATCCTGCCCTCACCAAGAATGATACCATGGTATAAAGAAAAAATTCTCGATTTCAACAATTGGCTAAGTTTCTGGTGTCATTCAAAGGGGATCCAGTGTCTGTCCTCCTGGAATGACATGCTCGACAAGCCACTCTGCTTCACTAGAGATGGATTGCACCTGTCACCCTTAGGCTTTTGAATACTGGCCAAGGCTCTTGCCACCCCCATAGTGCCTTTTTTAGGCAAGGCTCAAAAGACAAACCCACCACCGTAAATAGCACAAGTAACAAAAAAAACGAGGGTAATGCTACTCAATACCAGAAGTCTAAACCTCAAAATGCATGCATTCGAGACACTCCTCAGTATGGAGAAAATCGATATATGTGCAGTAACAGAAACCTGGTTTAAGGCTCCAGAGAGCACCCCAGCACTACCAGGCTACAACTAATACCATACATTTCAGCCACAGAACCCAAACTGAAATACAAAAGGTGGGGGCGTATCCATATTCATCAAGGATACCCACACCTCTAGGTTAGTGGCACAGTACGATGCTTCAGAGATCATCCACGTGCAACTAACAACAAGAAAAACTGCAATTCAAATTGTAGCTTGCTACAGATCACCCACCATGTCCCAGGACCCCCATTCCACATTTCTGGAAACACTGGGAAACATAAAGGTCCTACCAAACACCCTAATATTGGGTGATTTCTATTACCCACACATTAACTGGGAGAGCTACTCAATTACTAACTTCCTTGCCCAACATTTCCGAGAATTTATAAACTCAAATGCCCTGGTTCAACTGGTCAACACTCCCACCAGAGGTGACAACATATTGGACCTGGTCATCACCAACATGGGCGACTGGTGTTCCACACCGGAGGTCATCCTCTTGCTGGTTAGATCTGACCATAAACAAATCACTTTGGATATCCACATTCTGCCCCCTCCCCCGGACAAGAAAACCACCATGAAAAACTTTTCAAAAGCAAACTTCACATTACTTAAGACTGAAGTGGAAAGTTTCAAAGCCCCTTTGCTGAAGGATAACACTGTCCAAGCTGCAAAATCCTTTATTAATGCATTCTGCGGTCACCTACAAAAATGCATGGATCGTGCCATCCCAAACAAAACCAAGACTCACTCCTCCAACAAAAGGAAACCTGTCTGGTGTACGCCTGCCATAAACAAGCTATATAGGAGGAGGAAACTAGTACAGAAAAGAGTAAAATCCCAAAAAGGGAAGACATCCCTGATCAGTATCAGCAAGAAACTACGATCCTTCATAAAATCATCCAAGGCGAGCTTTGAAAGAAAAATTGCCAAGGACTTCAAAGATAACCACAAGGCTTTCTTTAGCTATGTCAATAATCTAAGTGGCAATGCTCAGATCTGCTCAGAGTTAGAAAACTGACCAATATCACCAACATCCTGGCAGACAGGTTCAGCACAAACTTCACTCCCCTCTCACCCCCAAAAGGGCCCATAACCATACCAGAAGAATGTGGAGTTCCTGAAATCACAGACATTCAGGTTAAAACAGCCCTCTCCAAAGCCAAAAACATAGCATCAATGGGACCGGACAGTGTCCCAGGCTGTATCCTACATGAGCTCAAAGACGAACTAACCCCTCACCTAAACACACTGTTCAAACTCAGTCTCTCCACAGGCTACGTACCCATAGAGTGGCGCACAGCAATGGTTATTCCGCTCCACAAAGGTGGAGCCACAACAGACCCCAGGAACTATCTCCCTATAAGCCTGACTAGCTTGGTCTGCAAGGCTATGGAGCGCATCATCATGGAACTCATTAAGAGAGACATTGGGAACCTCCAAACACTGGACCCTACCCAGTTCGACTTTGTTAAGGGTAGATCATGCCTCCTAAACCTGGTGGACTTCTTTGAGACAGTTACCAAGGCTATAGACAAGGGAAAGGTGGTACACACAGCCTACCTAAACCTCGCTAAGGCTTTCGACATCACTCCCCATTCTGGTATTATAGACAAGCTCACCAGCCTGAACATAAACCCCTATGTCACAAGATGGGTTGCCAACTGGCTCATGGACAGAGCCCACATGGTGAGAGTTGCAGGAGCTAGGTCTGACTCTAAACTGGTTACAAGTGGTGTTCCCCAGGGCTCAGTCCTAGGACCCCTTCTGTTTGGCATTTACTTTTCAGAGAGACAGGGAAGCACAGGAGGACTATGTCTGACCAAGTTCACAGACGACTGCAAACTAGTGGCTATAATTGACTCTCTGGTTGACACAGACATCCTCCAAAAGGGTCTCACTGAGATGGATACCTGGTGTCAAAATCATGGCCTCAAGCTAAATGCCAAAACGTGCATAGTCATCCCCTTTGGAAAAAACAAAGTACCCACAAACTACCACATAGGTGGTAGTCCCCTAAATACGGAAGATGTAATAAGGGACCCAAATAGATAGTAATCTCACCTTTGATAATCACATCGACAAAGTGGTTACAAAATCCTTCTACATGGCCCACCTAATCACAAAAGGGTTCGCATCCAGATCAAAAATGGTCATTGTGCCCCTCTTCTCATCAGACCCATCATAGAGTACATCATAGAGTACAACACCTCATTTGGGATGTACCTTACAAGACACCTGCAACAGCTGGAAAGACCACAGAAGTACCTCACCAAGAGGATCACTGGCCTCAAACAAATGCCCTATGCAGCTCGACTGAAGAAACTCCAGCTATACTCGGTTGCATAGCGCCTACTCAGAGGTGATCTCTGCCTGACAAACAAGGCCATGTCCAACCCAGAACTGATGGACGTGCTCCACCTAAAGAAAACCATATCCCCTCCAGCCACATGCTCCAGGGATCTAAACCTCACCACAGCAATAAATAGGACATGCTGGAGGGATACATTCCTGTCCCAGGGACTTTCCATGCTTTGGAACAAGATCCCAGTCTACATTAGACAGAGCTCCTCGCTAACACTCTTCAAAAGAAACCTTGACGAGTGGATGGGAAGTTTACCCCGGGGATCACTTCAGTGGATCTGCTGGACAGAGGCACAGGGAACTAATCTAAAGGGGTGGCGAAAGCCAACACATTCTGGCTAGGCTTATAAATGTCTTCGGGCAGATAGCCTAGTACCTACCTATGAACCTATGAAACTATAAGTTAACAGTACCACTTTTTTTCCTTTAAAGTAAAGTTTAATAAAATAGTGTAGTCATTAAGACTAAAGTTCTGAATATCTTTTTCTATTAGGTGAATTTCCTGAAGAAAAATTATATGCTTAAATCCATAAATTTAAGCAACACCACCTCTTTTATGACCACTGTTTAGAATATTATTTACAAATATAATAGATAATCTTGCCATAACATAACGATTCATCATACATATATTAGTACAACAATTGCACTCTGCTTTAAAATATGTTATAAACACAGGATAATTTAATCTCAGGAAAATATTTTAACAGCAAAAATGTATCAAAAGGGCACACTTAAAAACATTCCTTCCTAAACACACTAATATGTAATCTACCAAATTAACCCTCTAACTAATCTATGCAGTTTGACTCTGTGCTCAAACTGTCTATCTCTATGTACCTTTGCAGAGGAGATAGGAAGCCGAATCTAATAACTTTCAGACAGCCATACGTACTTTCATAAAGAATGGGGAGGGTAATAAATAACAGGTATTTTACTGCTATTAATCAGTCATAAAAGTTATTGAAATTATACAGACTAATGAACTACATTATATGAGATTTTTCCTCTTTCCTTCTTGTAACAAATATGCAGTACCTTCTTCATCCCATGCTCTTCTTCAGACGCAAATACTTCTTGTTAGAAATATTAATTCAGTAACTTTTAACTAACACAAAAAAGATAGAGAAAACTCTCTTGTAATTAAACTTACTATAATGGTATTGTCATTATCCTAATTCATATATCTCATAAATACAAATGATAATTTAAACTAATAAAGGCATTCGATTCTAAATTATTGCTCTTAGTAATGGCATTTGATAACAATAAACCAGCATTGTTAAACCATTTTGTTATATAATCCTATAGTATTAATTTAAATTATATGACCTGAATGATATTACATGCATTATCCAATATACTTACTGATCATGCAGACCTCACACTATTTTCTCTTCATGTTAACTTTTACTTCAGCATTTTATATTGTATCATATTCGACTGATATATATTCAGCTATGTGTCAACTTTTAAAATATTATAGTAAATGCATGTCAGTATTAACAGTACATTTAGCTGCAGCTGCTCATCTATTTGAACTGTAAGGCAATACTCCCAAAGAAAACAGGCTTCAATAACAGAAATGCACATTCATGTCTGCCTAAATGATTGTAGATATAAATCTCTTCTGCTACAGAACCTCTGTCGATACTACCTACCATCTCACTCAGTTTACAGCTGCTATCATAGTCATCCAATTTTCTCAGTAACATCCTTGAATCACTGTTTGCCATAAAACAATCAGACTAGTGGCTCTACTTAATAACAAAGTCTATATAAAGGTGATTGGGTTTCTTAGCTACTCCAGAGCATAGTCATTGAGAAGTTGTTTTTTTCTGAAAAGGTAGTGAATGCTTTCTCAGAGCAGAATTCCTAACTGTTATAAAGAGGATGATCCACCGGTGATAAAACCTTTAATCCACAAGTACCTCAACTCATCACAGGAAGTAGTACTTTCTCACAGATCAAACCTTCCCAACAACAACAACCAAATCTCAGAATATAGCACTATGAGGGAGTCATACTGGCAGTAAGAAGACACTAGCAGCCTTTTACCCTACAATAACCGGCATGGGAAAATGTCTCTACTCCAAGAAAAACTGTATTCCATACCATCATATCAAATAACTTCATATCATAGCTCCAACAGCAATGAATAACAGCTTCCTCAAATAACTCATTTAGAGAAGCATAGATCCAGACATCTACCACCTTCACTCTTCAAATCAAAATACCACACAAATCATTCTGTCCAATTATCCTAAAATTTACCTTGGCTTAAATCTCCATCACCTATCTGTACAATGCAAATACATAGGGAAATGCCATAACTGTGATTGCCACTAGCTAACTCTATACAAATCAGCAAACATTCCATTCAGAAAAATTCTAATTATATCTTAAGAGCATGGCTTTAAGATGGTATATGCATTGTATATAAACTGCATTAAATGTATAACAAACCTTGAAGTGCTACGATCTGTTGAGATTATTAGTATGAATTTCTAAAATGAAAATAACTGCAATTTCACCTGTTTTGAGTTTTATCAGTATGAGCTAGCAAACCTGTCTAATTATATGTCACATCGTGTACTAATGAGGTTTGCCAAAAAATCTGAAAAACCTAGCCTACCCCAATCAAATATGAAAGTAGCATGACTCATCGCTATTCAAGGCATATTTTAACTATTCAAACATAAAAGAACTTTATTTCTTATCATTTAATATATCAGGAAGGCTTATATATTCCAAAATACTGAAATGAGTTAAAAAGACTTAATATTACTCATTTTATAATCCTAAAGTTATAAACTGCAGACTATGAATTTGTATACAATGTGAGTACATTATTATAATTTGATATATAAACTGAAAAGATAACTGCCATTCAGTAATCAAATGTCAAAACCTAAATAGCATATATCTATTTATGCTGTTTGAAGTAACCACTGTCTTGTATATTTGTTTTTACCCCATTTCTGTAAAGAAGAATAACTCCAATCCATGCCTTCAGGACTAAATATTATATTGGGGTGGATTCCAAAAGATAGCTATGCACAGTGCAGCACACCGAAAGGAGAAGTTGACAAAGTAGTGGTGGGCACAATTCCAAAATGTCAAGTTTAATTATTTATTCAACATAGGATAATTGTGGACTCGGTGTGCGCATGCTGGATTCCAATAACATAATCCTGCTGATTTCCCAAAAGTATAAAAAATAAAAATGCAGGCTGCAGTAAATGCACTACAGCAAGCCAGGGGTCTACAGGTTTTACTAGAAGGCAGTCTGCAAATGCATCTTAGAAGACAGACAGCACAGTGCCAAGTGCTACAGACCAGAAAATGAATAATAGCTAAAGATAGGATAGAGAGCTGGTGTAGGATGAGAGCACTGCACATGCCCTCACCCAGTCTGGAGGGTAATTCTGTCCCAGTAGAAATAAAAGTGAACCTGAGACTGGGTATACTGTCCTCTGGGACATTTTTGCAGCATATGGGTGATGCTTTAGGGGTATCCCAGGCACATGTTAGTCATAGACTTGGACAGTTCCTGGCAATTATCGGCAGCAAAGTGGATTAATTCACCCACTTCCCAGCAACATCTTTGGAGCTTTGGATTGCCATGGAATGGTTCTATGCCACTGACAGTTTTCCCCTTATTCTTAGTGTAATTGACTCCACCCACATACCAATAAAAAACATCATCAGATGATGCAGAACAGTACATCGATGGAAAGGATTGGCTATTGCTCAGTTAGCAGGTAGTGTGCTCCACAGATGACCTCATTATCAATATTGTGGCAGTACAGCCAGTACTGTGCACTACATAGAAATCTGTAGGGAAAGTGATCTGAAGCCCACCTTCCAACAGGGTGACATTCCTGAGGGACTCCTACTTAGTAAATGGTATATGACCACAGTATAATCTGAACCAAGACCTGTCAACATTAAGTAAGATCACTAAATGTGTTTATTGCACTGAAACAGGTGACTGTGGTTACCCACTGGAGCCCTGGCTTATGACTCCATTCAACCCCCATGTACATCTACTGAGGATGCATAAAATAGAGTGAAAACAGTACCATGTAGCACCATTGAGCATGTGTTTGGCATGCTGAAATCATGATTCAGATGTCTGGACACATCTGGGGCTGAACTTCAATATCCACAGGAAAAGGTTTTGCAGATGGTCACTGTGTGTGCCATTGTTGAACAGTATTCAACAAATTAACACAGTGGCCTTCCAGCCTTAGGAGTGGGTGACCTAACCCAAGAACTCCAGATGCCTGACATGGAGTTATCAGAGCTTTCGGAGGATCATCAGGTGGACACAAGAGTGAGAACAACCAGATGTGGGTGATGGAAGTTGAGGCTATATATGGCAGCTCAGGCAACACAACAGCATCTGGATCAGAGCTTTGAGTCCCACTAAGCCACACATATTCACAAGTACACAGATAAACAAGTGATACTCACTTATTGTGTCCCATTACAACATCACAGCTGAAAACTACATGGAACATCATACATACATACCACAATAACAATTTGATATGCAAACTATTATAAATACATGTGCACAAAATAAATTAAAAAATCCGGATTTGTATAGAATAACAATTAATAATGTACTACCTTAGATAAGGTACACTGCCAATGGCAACCATACGTGCATGTTTTTAGCATGTCTGAAGTGTGCCCATCAGCAAGTGTTGATGGCCAGGGATGTTGTCATCATACCTGCAATGAATGATTGTATGTAGTAGCATAAATATGTGTATCACAATGCCTGTTGGTGTATGCATCATGTATGTACCATAACCAAGGGAACTTTACATAGGGTTGAATGATAACACTTACATGCAGTATGCACATATCATAGGAATGTGTTACACTGTAGGACATGAGGCTATACAACATACAGCAGCTGCATTACTAACACTGACGAAAGGTGTACCAATGAAGCCACATATCTGAAAATGTATATACAAGTGATGCAGCAAAGACAGGTATGACACATCAGCCATGGGACACTCAGCAGTATATCAGTAATGCCATTATATGTACAGAAGTGTGTGTAAGCAGGTATATATGAAAAGGCACACATGACCATTAGGAGTACATGAAGAATATAACAAAGGTAAAAAAAGGTGAAAAGATGAACGTTGAGAAGAGACTCATGGCTAACATCAGTGACTGTAAAAGATAGGTGTGGTATTGACAAGGTGTGAAGAAGATAAGTAAACAACACGTAGACAACACAATACAAAGCACTCACAATGGCACAACAAAAAGTAGTTTATTAAATGAACAAAATAAAAACTAGTTACGCTCAAACGTTTCACAAGACTTCAAACAACAACAAAACACTCAAACTTAACACATATATATATTTATATACAATTCTCAATTCAATCAAAGAGATCAAATCAGAATGCTGATAAATTAATAAATAATTAAATTTAATTAACATTTCATTTTTTTTTTTTTAGTTATTAGGAATTAGAAAACTAAAATGTAAAACAAAAAACGAAAACTAAAAGTCTTATATTTATGATTTTGTTAATAACTAAAACACATATATTTACAATAAAAATAATAATGTATGCATACATCAATGAGTGAAACAATACAAATTTCATTAACTCTAATCTTACCCTGACTTTGGAATTGGGTCCATTTCCATCTTGGTATTAGAAACCCAAATGATTTGGAAAAATAAAAAAGTGAAAAAGGAAAATGCAGATGCATGGTGTGTTATGGCGGAGGTAGTGGCTGTATCAAATAAAGTGCCACACAACACCAGTATGCCATCTGAAGTATACTAGAGCATGCGATAATGGATGACAACAACAGAATGTTGTATGAAGAAACTAAATGATGTAGCCAAGAGATTGTATTACGATGACTTGAACACATGGCTGATGTATACCAACTAGGAAGAGCAGGTAAAATGGAGACATTGTCAACAGCAAGAAATATCATTAAAAGTGTCAATATAGTACAAAACAGAGAACAAGGGCATATATGTACACAATGACTCAGCATGTAGGCAGTCTATCATGTCAGCTATACACCAAGGAAAAAGCTTGCAGCATCAGACATGTCATGCACCATTAACATGTATAGCAGGTAGAGGTCAGCACAGTAGTCATCATTGTCATAGGGTCAGGGTGACACAACAGGATACACAATGGGGTAACTGCCAGTGTTACAGTAATGCAGTCGTATGAGCCCATGCTGCTGGCTCACTTTGCCCATGGTGCTACATTGCTGAGTTGAATGTGGTGACATTTCCATTTTTGGACACAGTGTGAGTCTGAGCAGTAATATAACTAGTATGTTGGGAAGTGACTGCCAGGTTCTTAACAAGGCAACCGACAGCAGATGTGTGTGCACATTGCAGCACAGACATTGAAGGACAAGTGCTATGTGTGGGTCTTGTGAGAGATGGTCTGCCTCTTCCCCACTAATCTGCTCCTCAGTGTCAAGACACTTAACATCAGCTTTGTATTATGACACTGCTCCAGCACCACTATAACAAGGCTTTCAACAGAGCATCAACATATACCACACTTTCATACTGTGCAGCCAATGCTGCCATGATCTCCCTATGCCTGTACTCCTGACCCTTGTGAAAGACATTGAGCTGGTACGCAACATGATTGAAAGCTTGAGCAAGTGTGCACAGCTCATTGCTATAACATTGAAAGCAGCATTCATGCACCAGTAAGAGAAGGCATATGCCATCAAGTACACATTCACACATATCAACTACATGCCCACATGCAGTCCTATGGACATTATCACTCTGTTGTGGGGCAGAGACACCATCACTCTCAGACTCAGCCGGGAAACTGCAGCTCAAGGTCATC